>NC_142468.1:83365555-83524166 GCF_049115385.1 Moschus berezovskii
ACCTCATAAGATCCAAAAATGAACTCAGACTGGACTATCCACATACATCTAGAACTTACAACTATCAGCCTCCTAGAAGCAAACCTTAAAAAAAGAGGTGGGCAAAGAATTTTTAGATATTTAACACCAAAAGCACAATCCTTAAAAGTACAAATTGTATTCCTCCAAAATTTCTGTTCTTCCAAAGATGTTGTTAAGAGAATGAAAAGATAAGCCATAGACTGGCAAAAATATTTGTAAATCATGTATCTGATGAAGTTTACAAAGAACTCAAAATTCAGTAAAGGAAAACAATTTAAAAATAAGCAAATGATTTGAATAGACACTTCACCAAAGCAGATGGCAGTTATGAAAAGATGTTTAGTATCATTAGTTACTAGGGAAATGCAAATTAAAACCATTTAAGACTATATTGTGTTTCTGGAATGTGGAAGAACTGGAACTCATACAGTGCTCATGAGACTACACATGGTACAGTGGCTTTGGTAAAGAGTTTAAGGTTAAATGTATATGTTAAACACTCCTAACAATAAAAAAAAAAGAAACAAACATAGGCTATTAATACAGATTACAATGTAGATGGATCTCAAAACGATTATGCTGAGTGAAAGCCAGGCAAAAAGAATACAGATGACTATTGAACAACACAGGGATTAGCTGTGCCAAGTCTCACCTCGGTTGAAAAATCTTCATGTCTGTACTCAGCCCTCCGTAACTACAGTTTGTCTGTATCTGGTAGTCTGCATCTGCAGATTCAACCAATTACAGATAGGGTAATACTGTCATATTTCCCAATGGAAAAAAATCTGTGTATCAGTGGACCTGCAGAGTTCAAATTCATGTTGTTCAAGGATCAACTGTACATACTATGGACTTCAGTTCTATAAAGTTCTAGGACAGCAAACCAATGTATCATGGCAGATCAGTGGTTTCCTGGATACAGGAGAGGAAGGATGCACAGGCAGAGGGTCTGGAGGGATGGATTATAAAAAAAGGACAAAGATACTTTTGTGGGAAATGAATATCTATTATCCTAATTGTGATAGTTTCATAAGTGTATCAATTCAGTTCAGTTGCTTAATTGTGTCCAGCTCTTTGTGACCTCATGGACTGGCCAGGCTTCCCTGTTCATCACCAACTCCAGGAGCTTGCTCAAACCCATGTCCATCGTGTCGGTGATGCCATCCAACCATCTCATCCTCTTCTTCTCCTGCCCTCAATCTTTCCCAGCATCAGGGTCTTTTCTGTTGAGTCGGTTCTTTGCATCAGGTGGCTAAAGTATTGGAGTTTTAGCTTCAGCATCAGTCCTTCCAATGAATATTCAGGACTGATTTCCTTTAGGATGGACTGGTTGGATCTCTTTGCAGCCCAAGGGACTCTCAAGAGTCTCCTCCAGCACCACAATTCGAAAGCATCAATTCTTTGGCGTTCAGCTTTCTTTATAGTCCAACTCTCAGATCCATATATGACTCCTGGAAAAAACGTAGCTTTGACTAAATGGGCTTTTTTGTTAGTAAAGTACTGTCTCTGCTTTTTAATATGCTGTCTAGGTTGGTCATAGCTTTTCTTCCAAGGAGCAAGCGTCTTCTAATTTCATGGCTGCAGTCACCATCTGCAATGATTTTGAAGCCCCCAGAAATAAAGTCTGTCACTGTTTCCATTCTTTCCCCATCTATTTGCCATGAAGTGATGGGACCAGATGCCATGATTTTAGTTTTCTTAACGTCAAGATTTAAGCCAACCTTTTCACTCTCCTCTTTCACTTTCATCAAGAGGCTTTTTAGTTTCTCTTCACTTTCTGCCATAAGGGTGGTGTCATCTGTGTATCTGAGGTTACTGATACTTCTCCCAGCAATTTTTTTTTCTTTCCTTTTTTTTTTTATTGGAGGAAAATTACATTAATATATTGGTTGGTTTTGCCATACATTGACACGAATCCGCCCCGGCTATACATGTGTTCCCCCTCTTGAACCCCCCTCCCACCTCCCTCTTCCCCATATCCTCCCTCCAGGTCATCCCCGTGCACCAGCCCCAAGTATCCTGTATCATGCATCGAACCTGGACTGGTGATTCATTTCACATATGATAATATACATGCTACAATGCCATTCTCCCAAATCATCCCACCTTCACCCTCTCCCAGAGTCCCAAAGACTGTTCTATACACCTATGTCTCTTTTGCAGTCTAGTATACAGGGTTAAGGTTACCATCTTTCTAAATTCCATATATATGCGTTAGTATACTGAATTGATGTTTTTCTTTCAGGCTGACTTCACTCTGTATAATTGGCTCCAATTTCATCCACCTCATTAGAAATGACTCAAATGCATTCTTTTTGATGGCTGAAAAATACTCCATTGTATATATGTACCAAAGCTTTCTTATCCATTCGTCTGCACATGGACATCTAGGTTGCTTCCGTGTCCCGGCTGTTATAAACAGTGCTGCAGTGAACATTGGAGTACATGTGTTTCTTTCAATTCTGGTTTCCTCGGTGTGTACGCCCAGGAGTGCGATTGCTGGATCATATGGCAGTTCTATTTTCAGTTTTTTGAGGAATCTCCACACTGTTCTCCATAGTGGCTGTACTAGTTTGCATTCCCACCAACAGTGTAAGAGGATTCCCTTTTCTCCACACCCTCTCCAGCATTTATCGCATGTAGACTTTTGGATAGCAGCCATTCTGACAGGTGTGAAATGGTATCTCATTGTGGTTTTGATTTGCATTTCTCTGATTATGAGGGATGTTGAGCATTTTTTCATGTGTTTGTTAGCCATCTGTATGTCTTCTTTGGAGAAATGTCTGTTTAGTTCTTTGGCCCATTTTTTTTTTTTTGGCAATTAATTTATTTTTTATTGGAGGCAAATTATTTTACAATATTATATTGGTTGGTTTTGCCATACATTGACATGAATTCGCCCCGGGTTTACATAAGTTCCCCCTCCTGAACCCTCCTCCCACCTCCCTCCTCCCTTTATCCTCCCTCTGGGTCATCCCAGCATGCCAGCCCCGAGCATCCTATAACATGCATTGACCCTGAACTAGTGATTCGTTTCACATATGACAATATACGTGTTTCAATGCCATTCTCCCAAATCATCCCACCCTCACCCTCTCCCACAGAGTCCCAAAGACTGTTCTATACATCTGTGTCTCTTTTGCTGTCTCGTATACAGGGTTATCATTTGCATCTTTCTAAATTTCATATATATGCGTTAGTATGGCCCATTTTTTGATTGGGTCATTTATTTTTCTGGAATTGAGCTGCAGGAGCTGCTTGTATATTTTGGAGATTAATCCTTTATCAGTTGCTTCATTTGCTATTATTTTCTCCCATTCTGAAGGCTGCCTTTTCACCTTGCTTATAGTTTCCTTTGCTGTGCAGAAGCTTTTGATTTTAATTAGGTCCCATTTGTTTATTTTTGCTTTTATTTCCAATATTCTGGGAGGTGGGTCTTGGAGGATCCTGCTGTGATTTATGTCGGAGAGTGTTTTGCCTACGTTCTCCTTTAGGAGTTTTATAGTTTCTGGTCTTACGTTTAGCTCTCTAATCCATTTTGAGTTTATTTTGGTGTATGGTGTTAGGAAGTGTTCTAGTTTCATTCTTTTACAAGTGGCTGACCAGTTTTCCCAGCACTGCTTGTTGAAGAGACTGTCTTTTCTCCATTTTATATTCTTGCCTCCTTTGTCAAAGATGAGGTGTCCATAGGTGCGTGGATTTATCTCTGGGCTTTCTATTTTGTTCCATTGATCTATATTTCTGTCTTTATGCCAGTACCATACTGTCTTAATGACTGTGGCTTTGTAGTAGAGCCTGAAGTCCGGCAGGTTAATTCCCCCAGTTCCATTCTTCTTCCTCAAGATTGCTTTGGCTATTCGAGCTTTTTTGTGTTTCCATACAAATTGTGAGATTATTTGTTCTAGTTCTGTGAAAAATATTGTTGGTAGCTTGATAGGGATTGCATTGAACGTATAAATTACTTTGGGTAGTATACTCATTTTTACAATATTTTTTCTTCCAATCCATGAACACGGTATATTTCTCCATTTATTAGTGTCCTCTTTGATTACTTTCACTAGTGTTTTATAGTTTTCTATGTACAAGTCTTTTGTTTCCTTAGGTAGATATATTCCTAAGTATTTAATTCTTTTCATTGCAACAGTGAATGGAATAGTTTCCTTAATTTCTCTGTTTTTTCATTATTAGTGTATAGGAATGCAAGGGATTTCTGTGTGTTGATTTTATATCCTGCAACTTTACTGTATTCATTGATTAGTTCTAGTAGTTTTCTGGTAGAGTCTTTAGGGTTTTCTGTGTAGAGGATCATGTCATCAGCGAATAGTGAAAGTTTTACTTCTTCTTTTCCAATTTGTATTCCTTTTATGTCTTTTTCTGCTCTGATTGCTGTAGCCAAAACTTCCAGAACTATGTTGAATAGTAGTGGTGAGAGTGGGCACCCTTGTCTTGTTCCTGACTTTAGGGGAAATGCTTTCAGTTTTTCACCATCGAGGATAATGTTTGCTGTGGGTTTGTCATATATAGCTTTTATTATGTTGAGATATGTCTCTTCTATTCCCACTTTCTGGAGGGTTTTTATCATAAATGGATGTTGAATTTTGTCGAAGGCTTTCTCTGCATCTATCGAGATAATCATATGATTTTTATTTTTCAGTTTTTTAATGTGGTGTATTATGTTGATTGATTTGTGGATATTGAAGAATCCTTGCATTCCTGGGATAAAGCCCACTTGGTCATGATGTATGATCTTCTTAATGTGTTGTTGGATTCTGATTGCTAGAATTTTGTTAAGGATTTTTGCATCTATGTTCATCAGTGATATTGGCCTGTAGTTTTCTTTTTTTGTGGGATCTTTACCAGGTTTTGGGATTAGGGTGATGGTGGCCTCATAGAATGAGTTTGGAAGTTTCCCTTCCTCAGCAATTTTCTGGAAGAGTTTGAGTAGTATAGGTGTTAGCTCTTCTCTAAATTTTTGGTAGAATTCAGCTGTGAAGCCATCTGGACCTGGGCTTTTGTTTGCTGGAAGATTTCCAATTACAGCCTCTAATTCCGTGCTTGTGATGGGTCTGTTAAGATTTTCTATTTCTTCCTGGTTCAGTTTTGGAAAGTACTTTTCTAGGAATTTGTCCATTTCTTCCAGGTTATTCATTTTATTGCCATATAATTGCTGATAGTATTCTCTAATAATCCTTTCAGTTTCCGTGTTGTCGGTTGTGATCTCTCCATTTTCATTTCTAATTTTATTGATTTGGTTCTTCTCCCTTTGTTTCTTGATGAGTCTGGCTAGTGGTTTGTCAATTTTATTTACCTTCTCAAGGAACCAGCTTTTGGCTTTGTTGATTTTTGCTATGGTCTCTTTTGTTTCTTTTGCATTTATCTCTGCCCTAATTTTTACGATTTCCTTCCTTCTACTAACCCTGGGGTTCTTCATTTCTTCCTTTTCTAGTTTCTTTAGATGTAGAGTTAGGTTATTTAGTTGACTTTTTTCTTGTTTCTTGAGGTGTGCCTGTATTGCTGTGAACTTTCCCCTTAACACTGCTTTTACAGTGTCCCAGAGGTTTTGGGTTGTTGTGTTTTCATTCATTTCTATGCATATTTTGATTTCTCTTCTGATTTCTTCTATGATTTGTTCATTATTCAGCAGCAAGTTGTTGAGCCTCCATATGTTGGCGTTTTTAATAGTTTTTCTCCTGTAAATGAGATCTAATCTTACTGCATCGTGGTCAGAAAAGATGCTTGGAATGATTTCAATTTTTTTGAATTTACCAAGGCTAGATTTATGGCCCAGGATGTGATCTATCCTAGAAAAGGTTCCATGTGCACTTGAGAAAAAGGTGAAATTCATTGTTTTGGGGTGAAATGTCTTATAGAGATCTATTAGGTCTGGTCTATTGTATCATTTAAAGTTTGTGTTTCCTTGTTAATTTTCTGTTTAGTTGATCTATCCATAGGTGTGAGTGGGGTATTAAAGTCTCCCACTATTATTGTGTTATTGTTAATTTCCCCTCTCATACTTGTTAGTAATTGTCTTACATATTGCGGTGCTCCTATGTTGGGTGCATAAATATTTATAATTGTTATATCTTCATCTTGGATTGATCCTTTGATCATTATGTAGTTTGCTTCTTTGTCTCTTTTCACAGCATTTGTTTTAAAATCTATTTTATCTGATACGAGTATTGCTACTCCTGCTTTCTTTTGGTCTCTATTTGCGTGAAATGTCTTTTTCCAGCCCTTCACTTTCAGTCTGTATGTGTCCCTCGTTTTGAGGTGGGTCTCTTGTAGACAACATATATGGGGGTCTTGTTTTTGTATCCATTCAACCAGCCTTTGTCTTTTGGTTGGGGCATTCAACCCATTTACGTTTAAGGTGATTATTGATAAGTATTATCCCCCTGCCATTTTCTTTATTGTTTTGGGTTCAAGTTTATATGCCCTTTTTGTGTTTCCTTTTGTGTTTGTCTTCTAGAGAAGATCCTTTAGTATTTGTTGGAGAGCTGGTTTGGTGATGCTGAATTCTCTCAGCTTTTGCTTGTCTGTAAAGCTTTTGATTTCTCCTTCATATTTGAATGAGATCCTTGCTGGGTACAGTAATCTGGGCTGTAGGTTACTTTCTTTCATCACTTTAAGTATGTCTTGCCATTCCCTCCTGGTCTGAAGAGTTTCTATTGAAAGATCAGCTGTTATCCTTATGTATGGATCCCCTTGTGTGTTATTTGTTGTTTTCCCCTTGCTGCTTTTAATATTTGTTCTTTGTGTTTGATCTTTGTTAATTTTATTAATATGTGCCTTGGGGTATTTCGCCTTGGGTTTATCCTGTTAGGAACTCTCTGGGTTTCTTGGACTTGGGTGATTATTTCCTTCCCCATTTTAGGGAAATTTTCAACTATTATCTCCTCAAGTATTCTCTCATGGTCTTTCTTTTTGTCTTCTTCTTCTGGGACTCTATGATTCTAATGTTGGAGCGTTTAACATTGTCCCAGAGGTCTCTAATATTGTCCTCATTTCTTTTAATTCGTTTTTCTTTTTCCATCTCTGTTTCATTTATTTCCACAATTCTATCTTCTAGCTCGCTTATCCTGTCTTCTGCCTCCATTATTCTACTGTTTGTTCCCTCCAGAGTGTTTCTGATCTCATCTATTGCATTATTCATTGTATATTGACTCTTTTTTATTTCCTCTAATTCCTTATTAAACATTTCTTGCATCTTCTCAATCCTTTTCTCCAGTTTATTTATCTGTAACTCCATTTTGCTTTCCAGATTTTGAATAATTTTCACAATTAAAATTCGAAATTCTCTATCAGGTAGATTCCCTGTATCTTCCTCTTTTGTTTGTGTTGGTGGGCATTTATCCTGTTCCTTTACTTGCTGGGTATTTCTCTGCCTCTTCATCTTCCTTATATTGCTGTGCTTGGGGTGGCCTTTCCGTCCTCTGGCCGTTTGTGGAGGTCTCTTTATTATGTAGTTACCTCGTTGTGTGTGGGGTTGGATGGGTGACTTGTCAAGGTTCCCTGGTTTGGGAAGCTTGTGTCGGTGTTGTAGTGGGTGGAGCTGGATTTCTTCTCTCTGGAGTGCAATGAAGTGTCCAGTAATGAGTTTGAGATGTCAGTGGTTTGGGGTGGCTTTGGGCAGCCTGTATGTTGAAGCTCAGAGCTGTTCTCCTGTGTTGCTGGAGAATTTGCGTGGTATGTCTTTCACTGAAACTTGTTGATCCTTGGGTGGTGCCTGGTTTCAGTGTATGTATGGAGGCATTTGATGAGTACCTATCAATTAATATTCCCTGGAACAGGAGATCTCTGGTGTTCTCAGGATTTGGCCTTAAGCCTCTGCCTCTGGTTTTCAGTCCTGCAGTAGGTTCAAGACTTCTCCATCTGTTACTTCCAAGGCATTTCCTTCTGTTGTAAAAGCTCTTCTGTTTGCTGGTCTCTTCAGTGTCTAATTCCCGTCCTGACACCAGGGGGTCGTGGTGGACACCGGCGCACCTGTTCTGTCCTGCTGTGGGGAGGGAGGAACACTGCTAACAAATATCTCTGGCGTCTGTGGGGAGTGCTCGCAGTGTCTTGACTATTCTGGGAATGCTCCCACTCGCAGCGTGTGTGCTTCCCCTGTTTATGCTGCTCAGGCTCTGGGTTGCTCTGCCGGGAGCTGTCCGCCTCTGGCGCTGGGTTGCATGCACTTCCCAGGTCTGAGCAGCTTAGGTTCAGGTTCTCGGGTACTCCACAAAGACGCAGACTTGGCTGGGCCTTCGTTTTGTGCCTTCCCCAGTCCGAGCAGCTCAGGTGACCAGGTGTTTGGAGAGCACGGTTGCTGCGACTTATCACCTCCCCGGTCTCTGCCGCTCGGTTTTCTGGGTGTGCAACCGGCGCACTTACTCAGGCGGATATCGACCGGCCCGTACCCGAGAAGTCTTGGTTAGCAAGGAAGCCTGCCTGCAGCTTGGTATGGGAAGCCTCTCTGGGGCCGCGGCTGCCCCTTCTGGCGCTGGCCGCCCACCCTGCCTGTCCTGGCGGGGGCTGGGGGAAGGGCCACCCACAGCCGGCTCGCTCTGCTCAGTCCTTTGTTCTGTGAGCAGGGCTGGCGGAGTCTTTAGTTCACTTCAGTCGCTCAGTCGTGTCCGACTCAGCGACCCCATGAACCACAACATGAAAGGCCTCCCTGTCCATCACCAACTCCCGGAGTACACTCAAACTCATGCCCATCGAGTCGGTGATGCCATCCAGCCACCTCATTCTCTGTCGTCCCCGTCTCCTCCCGCCCCCAATCGCTCCCAGCATCAGAGTCTTTTCCATTGAGTCAGCTCGTCACGTGAGGTGGCCAAAGTATTGCAGTTTCAGCTTTAGCATAAGTCCTTCCAATGAACACCCAGGATTGATCACCTCCAGAATGGACTGGTTGGATCTCCTTGCAATATAAGGGACTCTCAAGAGTCTTCTCCAGCACCACAGTTCAAAAGCATCAATTCTTTGGCGATCAGCTTTCTTCACAGTCCAACTCTCACATCCATACATGACCACGGGAAAAACCATAGCCTTGACTACACGGACCTTGGTTGGCAAAGTAATGTCTCTGCTTTTTAATATGCTATCTAGGCTGGTCATAACTTTCCTTCCAAGGAGTAAGCGTCTTTTAATTTCCTGGCTGCAATCAGCATCTGCAGTGATTTTGGAGCCCAAAAAAATAAAGTCTGACACGGTTTCCACTGTTTCCCCATCTATTTCCCATGAAGTGATGGGACCAGATGCCATGATCTTTGTTTTCTGAATGTTGAGCTTCAAGCCAACCTTTTCACTCTCCTCTTTTACTTTCATCAAGAGGCCTTTGAGTTCCTCTTCACTTTCTGCCATAAGGGTGGTGTCATCTGCATATCTGAGGTTATTGATATTTCTCCCGGCAGTCTTGATTCCAGCTTGTGCTTCTTCCAGCCCAGCGTTCCTCATGATGTACTCTGCATATAAGTTAATTAAGCAGGGTGACAATATACAACCTTGACATACTCCTTTTCCTATTTGGAACCAGTCGGTTGTTCCATGTACAGTTTTGACTGTTGCTTCCTGACCTGCATACAGGTTTCTCAAGAGGCAGGTCAGGTGGTCTGGTATTCCCATCTGTTTCAGAATTTTCCACAGTTAATTGTGATCCACACAGTCAAAAGCCTTGGCATAGTCAATGCCAAGTTCCAGAAAAACATCTGGAACTCTCTTGCTTTCTCCATAATCCAGCGGATGTTGGCAATTTGATCTCTGGTGCCTCTGCCTTTTCTAAAACCTGCTTGAACATCTGGGAGTTCACGGTTCACATATTGCTGAAGCCTGGCTTGGAGAATTTTGAGCATGACTTTACTCACGTGTGAGATGAGTGTAATTGTGCGGTAGTTTGAGCATTCTTTGGCATTGCCTTTCTTTGGGATTGGAATGAAGACTGACCTCTTCCAGTCCTGTGGCCACTGCTGAGTTTTCCCAATTTGCTGGCATATTGAGGTCAGCACTTTCACAGCATCATCTTTCAGGATTTGAAATAGCTTAATTGGAATTCCATCACCTCCACTAGCTTTGTTCGTCGTGATGCTCTCTAAGGCCCACTTGACTTCACATTCCAAGATGTCTGGTTCCAGGTGAGTGATCACGCCATCGTGATTATCTTCATCGTGAAGATCTTTTTTGTACAGTTCTTCTGTGTATTCTTGCCATCTCTTCTTAATATCTTCTGCTTCTGTTAGGTCCATACCATTTCTGTCCTTTATCGAGCCCATCTTTGCATGAAATGCTCCTTTGATATCTCTGATTTTCTTGAAAACATCTCTTGCTTTTCCTATTCTGTTGTTTTCCTCTATTTCTTTGCATTGATCGCTGAGGAAGGCTTTCTTATCTCTCCTTGCTATTCTTTGGAACTCTGCATTCAGATGCTTATATCTTTCCTTTCCTCCTTTACTTTTTGCTTCTCTTCTTTTCACAGCTATTTGTAAGGCCTCCTCAGACAGCCGTTTTGCTTTTTTGCATTTCTTTTCCATGGGGATGGTCTTGGTCCCTGTCTCCTGTACAATGTCACGAACCTCTTTCCAGAGTTCATCAAGCACTCTATCTATCAGATCTAATCCCTTAAATCTATTTCTTACTTCCACTGTATAATCATAAGGGATTTGATTTAGGTCATATCTGAATGGTTTAGTGGTTTTCCCTACTTTCTTCAATTTAAGTCTGAATTTGGCAATAAGGAGTTCATGATCTGAGCCACAGTCAGCTCCTGGTCTTGTTTTTGTTAACTGTATAGAGCTTCTCCATCTTTGGCTGCAAAGAATATAATCAGTCTGATTTCGGTGTTGACCATCTGGTGATGTCCATGTGTAGAGTCTTCTCTTGTGTTGTTGGAAGAGGGTGTTTGCTATGACCAGTGTGTTCTCTTGACAAAACTCTATTAGCCTTTGCCCTGCTTCATTTCGTGCTCCCAGGCCAAATTTGCCTGTTACTCCAGGGGTTTCTTGACTTCCTACTTTTGCATTCCAGTCCCCTATAATGAAAAGGACATCTTTTTTGGGTGTTAGTTCTAAAAGGTCTTTTAGGTCTTCATAGAACTGTTCGACTTCGGCTTCTTCAGCATTACTGGTTGGGGCATAGACTTGGATTACTGTGATATTGAATGGTTTGCCTTGGAAACGAACAGAAATCATTCTGTCATTTTTAAGATTGCATGCAAGTACTGTATTTCGGACTCTCTTGTTGACCATGATGGCTACTCCATTTCTTCTAAGGGATTCCTGCCCACAGTAGTAGATATAATGGTCATCTGAGTTAAATTCACCCATTCCAGTCCATTTTAGTTCACTGATTCCTAAAATATCGACGTTCACTCGTGCCATCTCCTGTCTGACCACTTCCAATTTGCCTTGATTCTGGACCTAACATTCCAGGTTCCTATGCAATATTGCTCTTTACAGCATCGGACCTTGCTTCTAGCATCAGTCACATCCACAACTGGGTATTTGTTTCGCTTTGGCTCCATCCCTTCATTCTTTCTGGAGTTAATTCTCCACTGATCTCCAGTAGCATACTGGGCACCTACCGACCTAGGGAATTCCTCATTCACTATCCTATCATTTTGCCTTTTGATACTGTTCATGGGGTTCTCAAGGCAAGTATACTGAAGTGGTTTGCCATTCCCTTCTCCAGTGGACCACATACTGTCAGACCTCTCCACCATAACCCGTCTGTCTTGGGTGGCCCCACATGGCATGGCTTAGCTTCATTGAGTTACACAGGGCTGTGGTCCATGTGATCAGATCAACTAGTTTTTTGTGATTATGATTTCAGTGTGTCTGCCCTCCAGTGCCCCCTCCCAATACCTACCCTCTTATTTGGGTTAGGTTGGGGCTTTTCACAGCCTTTTCACAACCTTTTCGCCTTTTAGCTGCAGCGTCTGCTTCGCTATCTTACGTTTGCACCCTCAGCCTGCCCTCCGGGCATTCAGGCCCGGTCCTCTCTCTTAAGCGCTGCCGCTGCGCCTTCCTGCCCAGCCCCTGCCTGCTAGTGGGGGCGCGGGTGTCAGCGCTGAGAGTTTCCTCTGGGCACTTAGTCTGTGGGTTTTAATTATTTATGTCTTTTTTTCTCCCAGTTATGTGGCCCTCTGAGGTTTCAAGGCTATGCACAGACTCAGCCGTGTTTCCAGGTGTTTGGAAACTTCTCTTTTTTTTTTTAAGCCTCCTTCCCGTTTTGTCTCTCTTTTTATCTTATACTATTTCCTACCTGCTTTCGAAGTCTATGGGCTGCTTTTCTGGGTGCCTGATGTCCTCTGCCGATATTCAGAAGTTGTTTTGTGGGATTTACTCAGCATTCAAATGTTCTTTTGCTGATTTTGTGGGGGAGAAAGTGGTCGCCCCGTCCTATTCCTCTGCCATCTTCCCGTGCTCCCCGCTCCCAGCAATTTTGGTTCCAGTTTGTGCTTCATCAAGCCCAGTATTTCGCATGATGTACTCTGCATGTAAATTAAATCAGCAGGGTGACAATATACAGCCTTGATGTACGTTTTTCCTGATTTGGAACCAGTCTGTTGTTCCATGTCCAGTTCTAAGTTCATAAATGTATACAAATCTCAAAAGTATCTAATTGTATACTTCATGTATAATTTTTGTTTATTAATTATGTATCAATAAGGCAGTTAAAAATTACCATTTAATTCTATGATAGAGCAAGAAAGTAATTAATACTGCCAATTTACATTGGAGAAACTAGATCTGGTCACCCAGCTACTAAATGACAGAGCTAGATACAGAATTGTAGGTCTTAAGTGTATTTGTCTAGTGCTTTTTATACTTTATGAAGATATCAGAGAAGATGCTGCCAAAATTTTTCTTCAGAATTGTATTTTTTATTGTTACTGTTCTACTAAAAGAGAAATCATAATAGAAAAAATGTCAAGGTTAATTTGGGAGGAAAGTAGAAGATCTGTAAGGAGAGAATAAAATGTTTTCTCAAAATTTTAGCTCAATTTCTGCATCATTTTTGTGGGCGAATACCCATTAGGATTGGTGGTTCTTTATTTTTCTGTTTTGAAAGCAAAATTAAGTAAAAACGTCTATGCTGCTTTCCTTACATTGCTCTAGCAGTCTGTGGTGTGTTTTTTGATGAATGTTTTTTATACTTTTTATATGTATGTGCTTAGTCATGTCCAACTCTTGCGACCCTATGGACTCTTGTGACCCTATGGACTGTAGCCCACTGGGCTCCTCTGTCCATGGGATTTTCCAGGCAAGAATACTGGAGTGGGTTGCTATTTCCTACTCCAACTTTTTATATAAAGGTTAGCAAATAGTAACCAAAGGGAAGAGAATTCTTCTTTGAAACCCCACGCTGAATTGCTCTTTTGTGCCACTGGCTTGTCTTGGGCACACCTTCACTGTTGAACCAGTCATACTGCAGCATGCTGACAATTGTGTGTCTGCACTTGAGGATTATAAATTTCTTTGCATTCTACTACCTTACAGAGAGCTTAATTTAGTCTTTACTCGGTAATTTTTGTTGAGTGACTGATTAATCATATAGTGAAGCTGTATTGAAGTAAAAAGCTATTATCGTTGCCATTGTAAAAGAGTATTTGTTTTTTATCTGTTTTTTGAAAGACTTTCTACATTTTTCCCTTTTAAGGAACAGTATCAAAACTTTTTAGATCTTTTGGAACTTTCAGTTCCTTAGAGATAAGGAGAAATAGATTTTTTTCCCAACCCCAGGGGTTCTCTATGTTTCTTTTAATACTGATCGTCATATGAGAATATGGATACATATCATTAATTCAAAATATACTGTATTTTTTACTATATTTTCATATAATTACATATTATAATTTACATATGCTTTATATAATCTTCTATTACAATTTATGTTATAGCACAACTTGAAATGATAATAAACATTTTAAGGGGGATAGACTAAAAATATTAACAGCATAATTGTCTTAATTTGTATTATGTCTTAATTTATATCATGACTTATTCAATAGAGACCACATTGAACCATATTCACTAAGCAAGGCCAATATACAGACATTTTTTCAATTTTGTTTTCCTCAATGAATATTTCATGTTTATAAAGAATACAGACTACGAAGATGAAAAGGCATTGAAGAATCCAAAATATAAAGATAGAGCTGGAAAACGTAGGGAGCAGATTGGAAGTGAAGGAACTTTCCAAAGAGGTGATGCTCCTGCATCTGTTCATTCGTAAGTATTAAATTTTAGTTGCCTGGAAAAGTCTTTGTACCATAATCACACTCATAGGACAAATCTGATTTATAGGACTGTGGAAGTTCTGTTTACATTTTCCTCTAATATTGGTATTTTGCTATTCCCTGGAAAATTACCGATCATATACATGAATATGATCATAAATACATACCTATTTATCAGATATAAACTAACACACACACACACTCACATATATATATATATATATGTGCATAACCAACATTCTAGCCACCCAACTGAGTGACCATACATTTATATACTGTGTATTTATAAGGCTGGGCTAGTAATAAATTGGTAATGGACTGATACTTTTAATAGTTATTTCAGTACTCAACTGCTTCTGTTCTTGACCCTGAAATACTATTTTTCGTATATTTTTGATTCAGTTTTTTCCTCTTGGTTAAGTAGCATTGATAAACATGAAAACTAATTTTGGAACCTACAATATGATTATATTTCTACATTTAATCATATATTAGCAACATTTTTTTCTCCAAATATAAATTCTAGGTTTAGTTATTTAAATTCTTCATGTAGAGCTAGAAATTATTAAGTTTTTACTTAATATCATATTTTATTGGTTCTAAGATAATATTACTTGGATAGAATTTTACAGTTACCTATAATAGCAATTTTTTCTTAATGATACATAAACTAACAGTGCATCTTTGAATTTATGGAGTCAGATTTTATGAAATACAATATTTTAGGCTACATATATTTAGCCAATATTTTAGGCTACATGTATATGAAATACAATATTTTAGGCCACACAACTTGACAAATATTTTTAAGTTTTAATATTTTTGAAATAATTGCTGGACAATATGAAGATTACAGTTAATAATGAAATGCATTGGTCTGGCGTTGCTTCGTCTATTTTTATTGAAGAGCTAATTTAACATTTTGTAGAACTAAAAAGACAATGTGATAGAACATAAAATTAAAATACCCTTAAATTAGACCATAAAATCATAAAATGCAACTAGTAAATGAAAGGTTTAGTTTCATTTTAACTTTTTTAATTGATGTTAAATTCACAAATGTTAAGTATCAATATTAGTGATATATCATAAAATTAACACATTGCAGAATCCAGTCTTGGTCAAGAAATAGAAAATCATGAGTAACCCCAGAAACCTGTCCTCCTAGTGTCCCCTCTTAATCACTATTCCTCTCTCCTCCCCAAAAGTGACTCTTCTGCTGACTTCCAACAGTGTCAGATTAATTTTACTTAATTTTTAATTTTAAGCATATGGAGTAATTTAGTATTTATTTTGTGTCTGTATTCTTTTTATCCAGCATTATTTTGTGAGGTGCATTTTATTTTCATTGCTGTATATTCTCCTGTATAAATATGACACCGTTTATCCACTTTACCACTGATGGACATCTGAATTATTTCTAATTTGTGGTTATTGTTAGATTTGGCTGCAGAAATTCTTGTCCATGTCTTTTTGGTGCACCATGTACATGCTTTTCTGTTTAGTATATGTGGGATTAGAATTTGTGTGTCTTCAACTTTATTAGGGAAAGCCAAGTAGTTTTTTAAAGTAGTTGTACCAATTATTTTTAATTCATTAGTTTATTAAAAATGTGATTTAAATGGTCTCAAAATCAACTATCATCTTAATTTTCTCTAAAGTGAAATTACTGATAGCAATAAAGGTCGGAAGATGTTGGAGAAGATGGGTTGGAAAAAAGGAGAGGGCCTTGGAAAGGATGGTGGAGGCATGAAAACTCCGGTAAGGCTTGTGATTTCTTTAATTCATTACTCTTGTAACGGATATATTTACTGTATGTTTACTACATGCTAGGCGTTGCTGTAAGTGCTGGGAGTATGGTAGCAAGCAAAGAGACATGGTAACTACCTTTGCAGCAATCACAATTACCAAATTTTTGTGTTTATGATTTGTTTTGTTTTTAGGAAGCCTCTTAGAGACTTCCTAAACCTTTAAATAATCAGTGTTTTTTCCTGAGCCGGGAGTTCTTCTGTGCCTTTTATTTTCAATGGCTTTGTTTACTGTGCCTTGTCCTAACATGCAGGAACAATCAGGTGTACCTTATGAACAGTCAGATTCTGTACTAGCTGGAGAATCTGTTTTAGGTTCAAGATTCAGAGCGTGTAACAGGCAGTAGAGTGAGTCATGTCTAGAAGACAATACAGTGGTTTAATTCTGCAGTCCCATGGTTCATTGGTGGTTCAGATTCTTTTTCTCAGGAAACCTTACAAAGTAGTAATATGACCAGAGAACATTCTTGATAATGACTTGGTACCTGAAGAAATAGTGAGAGATTTAATGTAAATCCTCTCATTGGAGACACAGAGGAAAGAACATGGGTTTGGCAGTCAGGTTAGAGCATGGGCTCTCTCACTTGCTGTGCGACCTAGGGCACATTTGGACTTCAGTTTCCATCTGTTAAAATGGGGATAATGAGAACTTTTTCAGGAATATCCAAAAATAAAGCCCCTAGGTTGATGCCTGACATATATTAGACACTCAGTATCTTATGGCTTTTAATGGTTCTCAAAATAATGAGAAGTCCTCCCCTCCTTTTATGAAAACAAACAGTCACAGTTTCTTTTTATGATTCAGAGGTTTAACTTACCCTTCACTTACTTAGGTGAGGCTCAGACTGTAGGTTTACATACATCCATTGCTTTTACTTGTGATTAGAGTAGATGACAGATTGATTCTGCAGCATCTCAGTGAAATACGATGACTGCTGTTTAAGGACTACTCTGTTTTATTATAGAATCAACTGTTCTTATTGTTAAGCAAGACGGTGTAGAAAAATGAGTGTAAGTTCCACATATAACCATGTATGTAATATCCCTGTATGTATTTGATGCATTTGACAGTTTTTTCTTATGCGTCAATCTTTTCTAATTAAAAGAATTATAGTTGAAGTATCAAATTGGATAGAGCAGCTTTCAGTGTGTTTAGGTGTTCCAGTAAGCTCTCTTCTCAACTTTGGTAACAGATCCAGCTTCAGCTTCGGCGAACACATGCAGGCTTGGGGACAGGCAAGCCATCTTCAATTGAAGATGTTCACCTTCTCCAAAACAAGAGCAAAAAGAACTGGGAGAAAGCACGAGAGAGGTTTGCTGAGAATTTCCCGGAAACTAAATCTCAAAAAGATGCCCCAGGGACCGTGCCTTGGGTCAAAGGGACTGTAGAGTGAAGGCCAGTCGTAGAACACAATTAACCTTTTTTATAGAGTTTGGAAACTCTTGTATAATTGCAGAAATTTCGCCTCAAAAAGAGTCAGTGACATGAGGGAACTGTGTCAGTTTACCCCCTCATGATTCAAAAATTTGTAATAAAGTGTGGTTTGCAGAGCTTTTAAAAAACATTTTTAAAAACTAATAAATAGTGACTGAATCAAGTTATGCTGTGAGTGGACTAAAGTTCACGGGGCATGGATGGGCTTATCAAACTTCGTTGTTTTATTTGTCATTTGCAAGACCCTTATAAGCAAAATTCATGTAACCACTAACTTAAATGTACATTTGTCTTTGTCTCCTTATAGTCATTATTGTAAGATGCATAACAGAAGAAACATCAAAAGTTTATAAAAACAACCTGACTGTATGCATCCTTGTTTATACCCTTTAGGACCTAGATAGAAAATGTTGAAAAACATAGGTAGTGGCGTATACATTATATTTGAAATAACTCAAGACATATTATTGAAGAACTAATGAACAGGTGACATGTAGGAAATCAGTCTTCCATTGTTTTCTTCTGTGAAGAATCTGTGGATTTGTATTATATGTTAAACATTTACATTTGGTTTGTTTCATAGCTAACATATGAAAAATTGAGTACAGTATTGCAGTATTCAGTGTGCTGGCATTTTTAGTTTTGATAAATCCCATTGCTGGCAATGGAGTCCTGCCAGAAAAATTTGATTTCTACTGCAAAAGGATTAGAGACTTCCCTGGTGGCTCAGACGGTAAAGTGTCTGCCTACAGTGTGGGAGACCTGGGTTCGATCCCTGGGTCGAGAAGATCCTCTGGAGAAGGAAATGGCAACCCACTCCAGTACTCTTGCCTGGAAAATCCCATGGATGGAAGAGCCTGGTAGGCTACAGTCCATGGCGTCACAAAGTGTTGGACACAACTGAGCGACTTCACCTTGCTTCCTTACCTAGTCAAGGTTCCAAACTCAAGATGTTTATTGAAATTATCTTCAGATGCAATAAAAACATTATAATATCAAAAAAGTAATTCATTGAACCAATAAGTTAAACATTCTGGTTTGCTTTGAACTCAAGACCAGGCAGAATATCCCTCTGTAAATTGACAGCACAATAATGAAACCAGCCAGAATTTTCCTCTGAAAATTGACAGCACAGTGATGAGATGAGATTAGCTCAGATTTGGGGAGGCTGCAGTGCAGCTGTCTGAGTGCAGGTGTCACTGCTCTGCCAGTTATTGCTGTTTTTTCCCTTTGTGGTCGACTTTTCTCTCAGCTTTTTGCTGGGAAATCAATGCTGAAACTGATCTTTTATCACAGTGAATATAAACTATAGCTCTGTCATCTACTATAATGTCTTCAAGATACAGAAATAGGAAAGGAGAATTCTGGGGGAAAAAGTATGCAATAGGGAAGATAATTCAGAAAGAAAAGCTACCTATTGGAATTTCTAGTCTTAATGGTAGAGGGTACTTGAGAAGAAGGAGGGGTGTGGAAAGAAAATGTGTTACTATAGATGAGACATATGACCAAATTTGTCAAGTCACTGCAGATGGGAAAATCAGAGGTCCTATAACTCCAAATTTGGATTAAGTATTTTTCTGTATCCTTCCTGGCCACTTACATACCCTAACACACACACACCCCTTCCTGGCCGCTTACATACCCTAACATACACACAAACCACACACCTGGCCACTTTCATACCCTAACACATACACACACATAAGACTTGGAAGCAATAGGAATGTCCTGGATTATTTTCTCTAAAGTAGAAAAATTACTCGTGTAAACATGGTTCTGATACTGGTGCCCTGTATACAGGTAACAATATAGGACCTTCAGAGTAAACTTGCTTCTGATAGATCTCACTCACTGGGTTAGTATACAGTTGTATATATGATATTTCCCACTTTTATTATTAGATTGTGGGAAACTTTTTCATTGTTTTCCTTTGTTAAGAAAATGGAAACTTGAAAATGGTGATAAAAAAATTGATATATATGTGATATTTGCATTATTAAAACCCTTTGCAGATCTAAAGTCTCAGGGCTATACTGCATACTGGTTAAAGCACTGAATAATATCTGGTTCTATTTCTACTTGTGAAATGAGAATAATATTTAACTCATGTTTGTCTCAAATGTAAAATGAGAAAATGTATATAAAAGCACTTTGTAAACTATGAAAGTAGTACAAATGTGAGCTTCTGTTTGTTTAGAAGCATAAATGTGGATTATGTACAATTTCAATTATACATAAAATTGTTTTGTGTCTAATATTTTAAATTATAGTTTATTTACACAGTATAAATTTAGTAATTTAATAGCCTTTAAGTGATCGTTTAAAGTGAAATTGCGAGTTGCTGAATTTTGAGAAATCTAACATTTTGCCAGAACATGAGAAGTTGGCAAAATTGAGAACAGAAGATACCATCACCATTATAGTAAAATAACAGAAATTGTCTTCTAAATTAAATGGCGAAGAAGCACTTTTTCTCAGAAAGGGAGGGGTTTTATTTTTCTTCTGTTTTTAAAGGTTTTTACTTCTGTTTAATTTATTCTAGTTGTGAACTTATGAAGTTATGGTTCACCCAATTAAAATACCTCCCAGCGTTTCATGTAAAAGATTATTTCTTAATTTGGCACATTTTCAAAGAGCAGCCAAAAGAAGACATAAATTTCCACCGAGGAGAAGAGGTGTCAGAGGTTGTGCACAGAGGCTGTCCTGTTGCGTCGCAGGGCAGAGGGCTGTGCTGGGCAGGGAGCCAGAAAAGCCTTTCTGGCTCCAGCACCTGAAGGTTATCAGGGACTGTTGAAGGTGTCTTCCCCATTGTGTTCTAAGTATGCTTCTTATTTGTGTAGGGCATCACTTATGTCTCTGCCTTGAATCTTTAAAACATTTCATTTTACTTTTTTCAGGCTTTAAAGTGGAAATACATTTGCATTCTTTAAAATGCGTCAGTGTTTACCTGTGTGTGTGTGTATCAGGGCCCAGGCTTTTTCTCTTTGTCTTTCTGCTTTACTATTCTTAGTTCTGGCTTATGTGCTTGTAATTGCAAAATGACTTTTGAAACTCCAGTCATCACGTTCAAGTCCAAAACAGGGGAAAGAGCAGTATTCCTGTTATTTCTCCTTTATCAGGAAAGCTTACTCAGAAACTCTCATAACAGACTTCTCCTTGGGGTTGTTAGCCAGAACCTGGTATCATGACTGCCCATGGCTGCAAGGGAAGTTGAATAGGTGGGCAACAGGATGGTCTCTGTTGCCTTAAGCCAGTCATGAGCTGTCACAAGGTGGAACATGTTGCTGTTCGAACAAAATCAGGCTTCAGTGAGCAAGGCAGAAGGTCAGTGACTTCTGAATGGGCAGTAACTGGAGATAACCCAACTGTCCATCAGTGGTGACTGGGGGCTTGGTTAAATCGTAATGCAGGGCCACTGTGTAATACTGTAGCCATTCAGGTAAGATAGAACTGTCTATATGATGATGGAGAAGAATATTCTTACTACATTGCTGATTTTAGAAAAGTATGTAAAGCATAATCCCACTTAAAAATATATATAAGGGTTATATCAAATTATTAATTAACCATAGAGTGAGCAGATTTTCGCTTTTTATTATTTCTATATTTGAACTTTAACACAGATAAAACCTGTATTGTTAACTCTGTGTACTCAGAGATATTATAGTAAGTAGGAATATAACACCAGGAAGTGGAGAGGTCTTTAGGGCGCAAGCCCAGGTGTTTTCCTTATGCTCATACACCAGATTTCATTTACCACCTGTACTCCCATGGCTTCCAGATTGTCTTAGCCAAGATATGTATCCAAGCAGCCTATTCAAGATGAAACCCGGAGTCTTCTCCAAACCTGATCATTTTCAGTTTACTCTCGGCAAGCAGCAGCATCTACCCAGTTATGCAAGTCAGAACCTAGCAGTCAATCTCCGTTTCACTACCCCACCCTTTTCCTCTTCCCCTTGACTTTAATATATTGAGTCACTTCACTGTCACTATCCACCTGGATTATTCTCCTAGCCTCCTAACTTGTCTCCCTGCAGTCACTCCTTCCCTCTAGTCCGTCTTCCACTCTGCAGAACATAGTGTCTTCACAACTCTATTCATCATCTCCTGCTTAAATCCTTGCATGGCTTTCCATTACTCTGAGGACAGAAAACAAAACCCTAGCCCCTAAGTCCCCAGCTGGTCTGGCCACTGCCAGCCTTTCCAGTCCTGTGTTGTACTGCCCTCCCACTCCTTCTCTGGGCTTTTTTTCAGTTCCTCAAACATGCCATGTCCTCTCTCATCCCAGGGCTGCCTATGTGTTGTTCTATCTGGAATGCTTTTCCTCTGCCTGTTTACCTAGTTAACTTTGACATGTTCTTTAGCTCTCCACTAATGGATTCTTCTACAGGGATGGCTCCCTTGTCTCCTGAGATTAATTGCCTTTGGTTCATGTTCTTGAAAATCCAGGTGTGTTTCATTTAGACTACTTGGGTTCACAGCTAAGTATTAGTGTGATTCATATGATATTTGTCTGTCCATGTGAGCAAGATTTTGGTTTTCCTCACAACTCATTCCTAGTGCCTTGCACCATACACTTACACACACAGAAGAGGCGCCTAGCATCATTCACCATGGACACACAGAAGAGGAAGAGCAGGTTGGGTTTGAGGAACCACAACTGGTTTGCTATCAATGGAGGTTTATGTGACTGAGGAAAAGAAAGAAATCGAGGCTACAAGAGAAGGTAAAGCAAAAGCTTTCAAGCCATTTTGACCATGATCTGTGTTAAGAAATACAGTTTACGTCACAGCTCACGACATGAGGGTCTGTGTGTGCGCGTATATAATAGGTTTTATATATACCAATACTAGGGTTTTCCTGATAGCTCGGTTGGTAAAGAATCTGCAATGCAGGAGACTCTGGTTCAATTCCTGGGTGGGGAAGATTCTTTGGAGAAGAGATAGGCTACCCACTTCAGTATTCTTGGGCTTCCCTTGTGGCTCAGCTGATAAAGAATCCTCCTATGCAGGAAACCTGGGTTCAATCCCTGGGTTGGGAAAATCCCCTGGAGAAGGGAAAGGCTACCCACTCCAGTATTTTGGCCTAGAGAATTCCATGGACTGTATAGTCCATGGGGTCGCAAAGAGCTGGACACGACTGAGTCACTTTCATTTAGCCATTAGTTCATGTAATGCACTTTTATTTTTGTTTTCCAAATTACTGATTCCAACCACGGCATTGATTTTATAATCCACTAATGGGCTGAGCCCTACAGTTAGAAGAACACTGATCTAAACTTGGTTTTCAAGCTGTTTGACAGACCCTGTGGCATTGTCTTAGGAACTGCAGGTGTGTGAGTGTGAGAGAGAGAGAGGTGGGAACAGAGTGGGATGCTAAACCGCTGAGTTCAGTCCTCATGCCAGCGACAGAGGAGCGGTTACCATTTCCTACTCTAGGGGATCTTCCTGACCCAGGGATGCAACTTGCTCTTGTGTCTCCTGCATTGACAGGCGGGTTCTTTACCACTGCTCCACCTGGGATATAAACAGTCCTTTCAGATTTGTCCCTACATCAGACATTCTTAGAGGAATCTTATAAACTCTGCCTTCAAAATATTTCAGTCATGTTTTTAAGGGTTTTGGATATGTAGACAACAGTCGAACCTTAGAGGCTGCAAGCCCCTCTCTTGATTATGCATCTTCTTTCACTGCCTGAAAATATTAGGACTTCTGCGTCATCAGACATTTGGGTTTTGTGGTCCTAAGAACAATAGAGAGAGCACTGAAGTACCAAAGAAAAGTCCCTGGAGGATGAGGAGCAGACACACTTGGGGAAGCTAATGTGATGGACACAAACAGAATCTTGAGTGTGCTGAGTAAGGGTGACTTTCAGAAATTCTCCCAACAGAAAGCCAGCTTTCCTTCAGTTCAGTTCAGTTCAGTCGCTCAGTCGTGTCCGACTCTCCGCGACCCCATGAACCACAGCACACCAGGCCTCCCTGTCCATCACCAACTCCCGGAGTTCACTCAAACTCATGTCCACAGAGTCGGTGATGTCATCCATCCATCTCATTCTCTGTCGTCCCCTTCTCCTCCCGCCCCCAATCCCTCCCAGCATCAGAGTCTTTTCCAGTGAGTCAGCTCGTCGCGTGAGGTGGCCAAAGTACTGGAGCTTCAGCTTTAGCATCAGTCCTTCCAATGAACACCCAGGATTGATCTTTAGAATGGACTGGTTGGATCTCCTTGTAGTCCAAGGGACGCTATGCCTTGGTGTTTCACTGCCCAGAAAGCAAGACAGGGAAAAGTTGGTGGAATATTATTAAATATGTGACAGTGTGTTACTTAGCTTCCAATTACTAGTAGACTTCAGAGGCCAGGAAGGTTGCCAACTCATTCATCTGATCATTACTTACTTTGACCAAAGGCCCAGGAGAATATATACTGAAATAATAAAGCTCTCATTAGCATTTAATGCTTTTCCTTAAAGCCTTCATTTTAATACTATGAAATCAGATTTCAGAGAATGTCATAATTAAGATTTTCATAAAGAGAAACATTTAATACTGTTTAAATATGTAATGACTCCCAGTGCTATCTGAATTCATTCATATCATAAACCCACTTAAATGGGCTTTAATCGCCACTACGATTATGCTCCCTTTACTTAACCTTAATGTACAACACCTTCAAGGCCAATTTATGAACCACACACACACACACACATGCAGAATTATCGCTACTTTATTATAATCACACCCTATTAACCAGAAATGTTAATCTGGTTATATTCATCAGACTGGGCTCTGAGTAACTGGCAGCTCTTTTCAAAAATCAACTTTTCCTGGAAAGATGAATATTTGGTAACTTTAGAACACTTCAGAAACTCCAGGGGCTACTCTGAAAAAAGAGTTCCAGAAGTGTTTTAAGCATGGAAGCATTTGTGGAATGAAGAATATAATCTTCAAAGGTGATAACTTTGAAGGCAGAAGCGCATAGATGGATTGGCTTTGATAGATTGACTTGTAAGATTGGTCAGACGACTTGGTAGTCACAAGTCATGTTGAGTTTGACTGGATTAGCTTCTTTGGCAAATCAGGTGTGACATCTATGTTTTGATAGAAGAGTAGTCCCATCATCAGGGAGAATGATTGGGCAGACCCTTGTGGCTTATGTTCCTCTCCTCTCGGGAGTCATCCCAGGGGAACTTGCTCTTTCTAAAGTCCTTTGGACTGGTTTTGAGCTCTCTTTCAGATAAGTAAGAGAAAAAAGGAAAAAAAATAAGTCATTGTTACTGAGCTTAAAGTACGTCAGAATTTGCCTAAATAGTAATCATATTAGCAACTCTAAGGTATGTCTTATCCCCATTTTACTGATGAAGAAATCGGATTTCAGAGAGATTGAAGTGGTTGCCAAGGTGACATGTAAACACACACCCCCTTTCAGTCAGTGTACAAATTTATAAACACACACACACATGCTATGGTAGGTAGATAATGCCTGCCACTTCCCCATCTTCCCAAGTGTCCATAATCCTAACCCCTGGAACCACAGTATTACCTGGCAGGGGAAAATACAGTGTGCAGATAGAATTTGGTTGCTGACCAACTGAACTTAAGTTCAGTAAACAGTCCTTTAAAATGTGGACAAGGGAGGCAGAGTGATGGGTTGTGAGAAAGACTGGTCCTTGCTGGCCTTGAAGAAGCCAGAATGCGGGCAGCCTCCAGAAACCGGAAAAAGGAAAAAAAAAACAAGATTCTCTCCTGGAGCCTCTAGAACACAGCCCTGCCAACACTTTGAGATGCATTTTAAGACTTCTGACCTGCAGAACTGTACGTTAATACCTTTGTGTTGTTTTTAGCTACCGAGTTTGTGGTAATCTGTTACAGCAGCCATAGGAAACTCATGATGGCCAGCCTTGCTTCCTCTCAGCACCAGAGCTCGTGGGCATGGACCCAAGTGTCAGCAGACACCCAGGCCACAATACAGAGGCCAGGCAGTGGTGAAGAGCTGGGTCAGAAGAGAGTCACAGAAGGAGGTGCAGCCGTTTGGTTCCACATCTGGCTGGGACCCATGGATTGAGGTCCAGCCTCCAGTCTGCTGCTTAGGAGCTGTGATCTTTCGTAGGCCATTTCACCGTGTTGAAGTGTGGGGCCTCATAGTAAGTAACACACGGATGATTATACCCATCCTACTTGCAGGGTGCTGTGAGAACTGAAAGAATGGGGAATGGGAGAGCACGCTTACACACGTTTTCAGTTTTGGGTAGTGAATCTAATAGTTAGTGCCTCACTTCTGTAGAAGAAGTGTGATATACTATTGTTATCTTTAATAATAAACACATATGTATGACTTTAAACACTTCTAAATCTATAATTAACAGGACAATCTAAACAGAACAACCGATTCAGTTAAAGATTGATGTTTCACTGTACTTTGTTATCATAGTACATTAGAGCCAAAGGGGACCTTAATGATCACTTCATCCATTTCCCAGACAAAAGAGCAGACTGAAGATCAAACCTTTAGAAACAGAATTCCCCAGTAAGTCCATGGTAGCAAAACAAGCTTGGTTTTTATGAATCCCTTCTGAGACATTTAAGACATAGACAGCTTTCTAAAGTAGAAATTCAGCCCAAACTAAGCAAGCCGTTGCCTTCTCCAGCCTCCAAGGATGACACCTTTGGTGCATAAAAAGCCCTAGCTCTTTCAATCTTGGTTGTCATTACCCTGATTTGCCCACACCTTCTACTCTGCCGAATCTCAACTTAAAAGAAGTGACCCATCACTTGACATCATGGCAGGAGTTCAGAAGTTGGATTCAGGGCATTCTGCATCCCAGTTCCAGCCATCCACCTTGCGATGTGCCTTGCCCTCAAAGGCAGCAACTATCTGCTGCTATTAGCAAGCCTTATTGTATCAATCAGGGAAGTTCTGCCAGTATAAGAAGGGCACATCCCCATCACCCATTAACAGTGGCAACTCTAATGTGAGCAGACTGGGCCAGAGAGACCGATGCTATCCCCGGAACCCACCTCTACACTTTCAGATCCCAGCACTTCCCTGACAGGATGCCAGCTCAGCCAGTTGGTTCTGGTAGCCCTTGTGCTTTGCCAGGTGAGCCAGCAGAAGCCCTCAGGGCCAAAGAGGCAGAGTATCTGACAAGGATGGAGTCAGGTGAGCCATTGTAGCCACTAAGTGAATGAGCCACTCAGGCTTATTTTTCTCCTCTGTCAAACGATGGAGTTGGACTGCATTTCCTTCTAGGCTTTTCTGGAATTGGAGGTTATCTCAGTTCTTGTGTGGGAAGTTTTGTGTATCTTAAATAAGCTGAATGCTGATAGTAAGGATTTTCCATTTGCAAGAAGTAATTTTTATTTTTAATTATAAAAGTAATTTATGCTTGATGTGAAAAAGCTATAGCAATGCAGAAGTGTAAAAAGTGTTTAACTCCCACAACCAGAAGTAATTCATCAGTCAGGCTTATTGCTTTCCCCATTCCCTGAACAGATGACTGGTGCACCCATTAGCCACCTTTCTTGAAAGAGTGGTTAAGATTCTCAAAGTCACTCTTTGCTTATTTTAATGGTTCGAACAATTGGTGAAACTGAAGAGTGACATTTGTACTTTTTTTTTTTCCTTCCTAAAAGTCCAAATTCAGATTGTATAGCCCAATTATAAACACATATGAAGAAGTTAAATTTCATTTCTTAATAGAAACATACTATTTTTAGAGTAATACAAAAATTGCAGGAAACAGAAGAATAAAATGTTAGTAGCAGTCTGACTAAGATGACAGGACTTTGGGAGATTTTTTTTTTTTCTTTCAGTTTTTCTTCCTAGATTGGGGCGTTGCATTTATATTAATCGTGTAATGAAAAAAAATTTTTTAAGAAAAGTGTTCTGATAATTGACATGCCTCGTGATTAGATTCAAACCAAACAGCCCCAAACTGACACATTAAAAGTTCACTGACTAAGCAGCTTTTAAAAATTTACTGCTACTTCCTTTTAGGCTACTTTTTTCTGTTAGGAATTCCACTCAGAATTAAAGATAAAGGAATAATTGTATTAATTGGGAAAACTGAATGGGTTTATCGCCTCAAATATTTATTGAGCAGCTGCCACAGGTAAGACACTGGGGGAGCTGGATGAATGAACACCAGCCTGGTTCCCAAGGGTGCACACCAGAGGGCCTTCCTAAGGGCTTTGAGATGCAAAATGCTGAGAGTCCAGAGAAGTAAAGAATCATTTTGGAATGATGAGGACTCCAGGAAAGCTTCATGCAGGGAGTCAAATTTGAGCTCATTCTTAGAAAGTGGGTGGTATTTTTCATACTCAGATTGAAGGGTTGTTTTTTTTTTTTAAGAAGCAGAAGTGCAAACAGGCACAGAGGTGCCACGACCAGGACACATCAGCAGAACAAGGAGTGCAATTTGGCTGACGCATACAGTGGTGTGCAGGAGGGGACAGGAAAGCCTGGCACAGGGCTGGAGGGGACTTGACTGTCAGGCCACAAAGAGAGCTTGTAGAGGATGGTGATCTCCAGCCTTGAGCAGGAAATGTGATGTAATCAGTGTCAGAACAATTCCTCTGGCCAAGCTGAGTGTCAGGTAGGTGGCAGTGTGAGAAAACGAGGATGGAAAGGTGAATCCCAGCTGAATGGTAACCGGGTCCTGAGCTGGGCAGGTGACATCAGAAGGAAGACAGGTGTCAAAGTCTTAATCACTCAGGTGTGTCTGACTCGTTGCGTCCCCATGGACTGGGTCCTCTGCCCATGGTATTCTCCAGGCAAGAATACTGGAATGGGTTGCCATGCCCTTCTCCAGGGGATCGTCCTGACCCAGGGAGCGAACCTGGGTCTTCTTCATTACCAACTGAGCCACTAGAAATAGACTCAATAGATCAGGGGCCTAGGATTCAGCAAGACTGGTGCTCAAATCCCATTCTTCCTCGACATTACTTAGTTCCTCTGAGCCTGCCTCCCCTCTACAAAGTGGGTGTAGGAGTAATTATATCAGGGGGTTGCTGCACGGAGGCAATTATTCTTGTCCAGCATTTTTGCACAGCTCTGGCATAGTGAGTGGTCAGTACATGTCAGTGTCACTGATGGTACGACCTGGAGCTGGAATTAGGAAGCAAACAGGTGTCAGCTGGGATGAGTGAGTAACCAGGGCAACAGTACAGCAGCCGGAACATGGCATGTGGAGGTAGATATTGGATTGGACTGCTGACACTACTACTTACCAGCTGTCATCTTGTATAAGCCACTTAACCTCTCTCTCAGTTTCATTAGCTGTAAAATGGGCAGAGGATTAGTATTAATATGCCCCCCTCCCCAGGGAGCTGTTATGGCAATAAAGTGAGATAATACATGTAAATATACCTGACACATTTTAAGAGCCCAGTAATCCTTAGTCATTGGGTCAGGGGTGGGGATATGGAGTTGAATACATTTACCCCTTCCATCCCCAGTGGCAAGATGTGCAAGTAGAGGTGGAGATAATGCTGCAGGGGACTGAACATGAAGGATAGACCCGGAAGAACACACAAGGCTGGAGGTAGTCAGGAGTTTCTGGCACGGAGGTGACTGTTGTAGGTCTTCGGGTAGATGAACCAAGAAGGAGTACATAATTTGGCCTAAGGAAACAATCAGACAAATCCAGAATATTGGACATTCTATAACAATCCGCCTGCAACGCAGGAGCCGTGGGTTACCATGGGGTCGAAAAAGAGTTGGACATGACTTAGCAGGGCAACAACAAACGGCCCAATAAAGGTGAAGAGGTGGCCTCAGATGGGAGGGTGCCTTCCCCTCGGCCCAGGTGTGAGGACTGAGGAGAGTGGGGTTGGACGCTCCCTTCCTGTCAAGGAGGGCTGAGGTCAGGCCTTGCAAGTAAGGTGGCAGGCGTGTGGCAGTAAAGTGGGAAAACTTACCACAGCTGCCGTCAGGCCTGCAACGGGGAGGAAGATGGCGGAGGTGAGACAAGGCGTTTGGTCATGGGGGGCCAGCTGGGGAGGGGAGCAAAAAGAGGGCTTCTCCAGGACTGCCTTCCTAGGCACTAGGAGTGATAGGGTAATGAGCAGTTCTGCAAACTAAACGGCCTCCTGTTCAGAACCTGGTGCTGGGCAAGGGCTACTCATCAAAGACTTACTCGTTAGGAAGTAAGTAAAACTTTTGGGGGGTAAAACTGCCTGATCGTCGTTTCAATGCACACTCTACCCTGGGTTGCGGGCACATGGTGTGACAGTCCTTGGTGTGTGAGGACGTTTCGGTCCTTTTAAAGTTACCAGCCAGAGAATGGCCATGGCTCCAAGTGCCGTAGGTTCACGGGGCTAGTGGACTCTTTTCCAAAGGCGGTCAGAGGAAAACCACCACCTGCAGGATCCCACGAGACGCCACCAGCAGAGGAGGCCGCCGGAGAGGACCACGAGCATGTTCCGGTTCTGCTTCTCAAGACCCTGCATTTGGCGATTTCAATTCGGCAGAGGGGTCAAGGGACCGAGATCCCGCTCCCAGGTGAGGCTGAAGACGCCGCTCGGCGGGCCACAAGTGGAATACGGCTGGTGGAGTTGGGGGTGGGCGCGGCCGAAACCTACAGGAGGACCCTCGTGATGACGCAGCCGTCCCTGGGGTCCCCCTCGGGCTGGTCTTCGAGCGGAGCGCGCAGCGGGGGGGCCGGGGCCAGGGCGCCCTCGCGCCGGCTCGCCTCCCGCTGCCGCGCCTGCAGCGCCTCCCTCTCGGCCTGCAGCTCCCGGCGCGCCTGGGCCGCCGCGCGCTCCTCGTCCTGCAGCGCCCGCCGCCTGCGCTCCAGGGCGCGCTCGCCCTGCTCCACGGCCGCCTCGCGCCGCGCCAGCTCCCGCTCGCGCAGGCTGCCCCTCACGGCCAGCGCGCCCATCTGCTCCAGGAGGCGCGCCCAGTCGCCCTCGGCGGCCGCGACGGGGCCAGGGGCGGCGGGCGGCGAGCGGCGGGCGGCGCTCTCCGCCAGCTCCCGCCGGTGCGCGCTCCTCAGGTGCTTCCACAGCGCCGGGGTGCTCGCGTGCCAGCCCGCGCCGCGGCCCACTTGCTCCCCGCACAGCCGGCAGGTGGCCCAGGGGCCCGCCGCGTGGCCGGGGCGCGCGGGAGCCAGGTGGAAGTACCCCCAGGCCTCGGAGTACGGCGCCCGCAGGCGGCCCGCAGCCGCGTCCGGCCCGCCGGTCTCTTCCATGGTCACGGCCGGCTCTTCGCTCCTCATTCTTTAGGCAGCGCCTGCACCGAGGGAGACAGGGTTAAGTTAACGACCGCAAAATTACATGTGCAGCCGGACAGCCGCTCCAACACACAGTTTCTAGGACTAGATTTAACCTGCGAAGAAACCATGCCTCGTTCTCACTACTGATAAAATCCTGTAGTTTGGATAGTCACTTGCCTTTCTTTCTCAGTTCAGTTGCTCAGTTGGGTCCGACTCTGTGCGACCCCATGGACTGCAGCACACCAGGCCTCCCTGTCCATCACCAACTCCTGGAGTCCACCCAAACCCATGTCCATCGAGTCGGTTATGCCATCCAACAGTCTCATCCTCTGTCGTCCCCTTCTCCTCCCGCCTTCAATCGTTCCCAGCACCAGGGGCTTTTCAAATGAGTCAGTTCTTTGCATCAGGTGGCCAAAGTATTGGAGTTTCAGCTTCAGCATCAGTCCTTCCAATGAATATTCAGGACTGGTTTCCTTTAGAATGGACTGGTTGGATCTCCTTGCAGTCCAAGGGACTCAAGAGTCTTCTCCAACACCACAGTTCAAAAGCATCAATCCTTCAGTGCTTAGCTTTCTTTATAGTCCAACTCTCACATCCATGTATGACTACTGGAAAAACCATAGCTTTGACTAGATGGGCCTTTCTTGGCAAAGTAATGTCTCTGCTTTTTGATATGCTGTCTAGGTTGGTCATAACTTTTCTTCCAAGGAGCAAGTGCCCTTGAGAAGTAAGTCTTTCTCGGTATGTATGTTCATTTGTTTATTCAGCGTGTTAATTACTCAGAAAAAAAAAAAATGTTGAAGATGCCTAGGTCTTCTTTCCATAACCAGGAGTCTTTGAAATTCACTGGATCCTTACCTAACAAGTACTGAGACTAAAGTTGGTAAGCCAAGCTTCCTGTAAGAATAAGTTTAAAAAGTGCTTTAGTTTTAACTAGTCTCTTTTATGCTCTTTAAAAGAAACTGACCTTTTCCAAATAAAAGCAAGGCTCCCTTTTGAATTCTTCTCGCAGTGTTGCAGAAGGAAGGAGTGGGGAAAAAGAGTTTTAGGAATGAAAATTTTGTTTCTTAGACCTTAAGTGCTAGGACTGAGCAGCTTTTTAAAAAGCTTTCAGAGAAAACTTTTTTCAAGATAAAAATATCTTTTTGTGATTTTTAAAAACCATGTGCTTATGAGAAAATTGTCCTAAGAGTCATTAAAATGCACATCTCATTTAGAAAATACAAGGCAGTTTTCTAAACTTTTACCTTCAAATGAGGCGGTGGGCAGTCTTGGTCATTGCCTCAGGGTTTTCAGCCAACCCAAGTTCTCAGGTGGGAACACCGTAGCGTGACTTCTGAGATCTCAAGAAGCATCAGCTGTGCTAGGAGTAAATTCAGAGGCCAGGCAGCCAGTAAAAGACATTCAATTAAACAGCCCTAAAAGTAGACACTAGAAATACTAGCTACTGCCATGACCTTCTGGTGTTCATTTTCCCAACCCTCTCATAGTTGCTCCAGTCATGAAACAAATAAAATTAGTTCTCTGTGCTGCTTATCCCAACTAAATGGCCCTCTCTCTATATTTGCAAGATTAAAAGGTTGGTCAGTTCCAAGAAAAAATAATAGTTGTTTGCTTTGTCCAACAAATAGTTGTAGTTAAAGGGGTCCAAACACAACACAATGTCTCTCATTGCAAGGTCTTTTCTATTAAGAAAGCATTTCCAAATGTGATGACCTATCAAATGAGGAGAGAGATAGAAAAGGTAACATTTCTTCTTTAATAAAATAACTTCACAAAGGGTCAAATGTATGATTCTCAACAAATCTGCTTTGGAAGTTTAAAAAATGAGAACTTGGAGCTCTCCTGAGAACTTATTTCATGGGGAAATTTCAGGCCAAGTTGGAAGAATACTGGACAGTGAGATGGCCAGTGCTCCTTCTGTCAGGTTTTGAACCAGCAGCAGTGGAGATGGTGAAGTTCCAGAATCTTTTATTAAAGGCAACTATGGATGACTGAAGACAAAGATGAAAACAGAAAAAACAAGTTGATTTTTTTTAATTTATTTTTTTATTGAAGGATAATTGCTTTACAGAATTTTGTTGTTTTCTGGGCTTTGGATGGTAAGGCATCTGCCTGCAATGTGGGAGACTTGGGTTCGATCCCTGGGTTGGGAAGATCCCCTGGAGAAGGCAACGGCAACCCACTCCAGTACTCTTGCTTGGAAAATTCCTTGGATGGATGAGCCTGGTAGTCTACAGTCTATGGGATCGCAAAGGGTCGTGCAAGACTGAGCAATTTCACTGGCTCACTGGTCAAACCTCTACGTGAATCAGTCATAGGAATACATATTTCCCCTCCCTTTTGAACCTTCCCCTCCCTTTTGAATTCTCCCTTCCCATCCCACCCCTCTAGGTTGATACAGAGCCCCTGTTTGAGTTTCCTGAGCCATACAGCAAATTTCTATTAGTTATCTATTTTGCATATGGTAATGTAAGTTTCCATGTTACTCTTTCCGTACATCTCACCCTCTCCTCCCCTCTCCTCATGTCCATAAGTCTGTTCTCTAGGTCTGTTTCTCCATTGCTACCCTGTAAATAAATTATTCGTACCATTTTTCTAGATTCTGTTTATATGCATTAGAATACAATATTTATCTTTCTTTCTGACTCACTTCACTCTGTATAATAGGTTCTAGGTTCATCAGCCCCATCAGAATTGACTCAAAGGTGTTCCTTTCTGTGGCTGAGTAATATTCCATTGTGTATATGTACCACAACGTCTCTATCCATTCATCTGTCAATGGACATCTAGGTTGCTTCCATGTTCTAGCTATTGTACATAGTGCTGCAATGAACAATGGGATACATGTATCTTTTTCAGTTTTGGTTTCCTCAGGGTATATGCCTAGGAGTGGGATTGCTGGGTCATATGGTGGTTTTATTCCTGGTTTTTTAAGGAATCTCCATACCTTCTTCCATAGTGACTGTATCAATTTTCATTCCCATCAACAGTGCAAAAGCATTCCCTTTTCTCCACACCCTCACCAGCATTTATTGTTTGTAGATTTTTTGATGATGGTCATTCTGACTGGTGTGAGGATTCTGACTGGTGTGAGGTGATATCTCATTGTGGTTTTGATTTCCATTTCTCTAATAATGAGCGATGTTGAGCATCCTTTCATGTGTTTGTTAGTCATCTGTATGTCTTTGGAGAAATGTCTGTTTAGGTCTCTTTCCCACTTTTTGATTGGGTTGTTTGTTTTCCTGGCACTGAGTTGTATAAGCTGCTTGTACATTTTGGAAATTAATCCTTTGTCAGTTGTTTCACTTGCTATTATTTTCTCCCATTCTGAGGGTTGTCTTTCCACCTTGCTTATAGTTTGCTTTGCTGTGCAGAAGCTTTTTAGTCAGGTCCCACTTGTTTACTTTTATTTCCATTACTCTAGAAGGTGGATCATAGAGGATCTTGCTTTGATTTATGTCATCAAGTGTTCTGCCTATGTTTTCCTTTAAGAGTTTTATAGTTTTTGGCCTTACATTTAGGACTTTAATCCATTTTGAGTTTATCTTTGTGTATGGTATTAGGAAATGTTCTAATTTCATTCTTTTACATATAGCGGTCCAGTTTTCCCTGCACCATTTATTTAAGAGGCTGTCTTTGCCCCATTGTATATTCTTGCCTCCTTTGTCAAAAATAAGGTACCCATAGGTGCATGGGTTTATTTCTGGGATTTCTATCTTGTTCCATTGGTCTATATTTCTGTTTTTGTGCCAGTACCCTACTGTCTGGATGATTGCAGCTTTGTAGTATAATCTGAAGTCAGGAAGGTTGATTCCTCCAGCTCCATTCTTCTTTCTCAAGACTGCTTTGGCTATTCAGGGTCTTTTGTGTTTCCATATGAATTGTGAAATTTTTTGTTCTAGTTCTGTGAAAAATGCCACTGGTAATTTGATAGGGATCACATTGAATCTGTAGATTGTATTTGGTAGTATAATAATTTTCACAGTATTGATTCTTCCTACCCAGGAACATAGAATATCTCTCCATCTGTTTATGTCATCTTTGATTTCTTTCATTAGTGTCTTACAAGTTTCTATGTACAGTTCTTTTGTCTCCTTAGGTAAGTTTATTCCTAGATATTTAATTCTTTTTGTTGTAGTGGTGAATTTGATTGATTCCTTAATTTCTCTGATTTTTGATTGTTAGTATATAGAAATGCAAGTGATTCCTGTGTATTGATTTTGTATCCTGCAACTTTGCTAAATTCACTGATTAGCTCTATTATTTTCTGAAACTGTCTTTAGGGTTTTCTATGTATAGTGTCACATCATCTGCAAACAGTGAGAGCTTAACTTCTTTTCTGATCTGGATTCCTTTTCTTTTTCTTCTCTGATTGCTTTAGCTAGGACTTCCAAAACTATGTTGAATAATAGTGGTGAAAGTGGACACCCTTGTCTGTTCCTGATCTTAGGGGGAACGCTTTTAGTTTTTCTCCATTGAGAATAATGTTTGCTGTAGGCTTATCATATATGGCCTTTACTGTGTTGAGGGAGGTTCCTTCTATGCCTATTTTTTGAAGAATTTTAATCATAAATGGATGCTAAGTTTTGTCAAAGGCTATTTCTGCATCTATTGAGATTATCATATGGTTTTTATCTTTCAGTTTGTTAATATGGTGTCTCCCATTGATTGATTTGTGTGTATTGAAGAATCCTTGCATTCTGGAATAAACCAAACTTGATCATGGTGTTTGAGCTTTTTGATGTGTTGCTGAATTCTGTTAGCAAATATTTTGTTGAGGGTTTTTGCATCTGTGTTCATCACTAATACTGGCCTGTAGTTTCCTTTTTCTCTGTTATCTTTGTCTGGTTTTGGTGTCAGGGTGATGGTGGCCTCACAGAATGAGTTTGGAAGTGCTCCTTCCTCTGCAAGTTTTTTTGAAAGAGTTTTAGAAGGATAAGCAATAGCTCCTCTCTAAATGTTTTATAGAATCCTGTGAAGCCATCTGGTCCTGGGCTTTTGTTTTTTGGGAGATTTCTGATCACAGCTTCCATTTCAGTGCTTGTAGTTGAGTTGTTCATGATTTCTGTTTCTTCCTGGTTCAGTCTTGGAAGATTGAACTTTTCTAAGAATCTGTCCATTTCTTCCAGGTTATCCATTTTATTGCCATATAGTTGTTCATAATAGTCTCTGAGGATCCTTTCTATTTCTGTACTGTCTGTTGTAACCTCTCTTTTTTCATTTCTAATTTTGTTGGTTTGATTCTTCTCTCTTTTTTTCTTGATGAGTCTGGCTAAAGGTTTGTCAATTTTGTTTATCTTCTCAAAGAACCAGCTTTTAGTTTTATTAATCTTTACTATTGTTTCTTTCATTTCTTTTTTATTTATTTCTGCTCGGATCTTTATGATTTCTTTCCTTTTACTAATTTTTGGGCTTTTTTTGTTCTTCTTTTTCCAGTTGCTTTAGGTGAAAAGCTAGGTTGTTTATTCAATGTTTTTCTTGTTTCTTGAGGTAGGACTGTATTGCTATAAGCTTCCCTCTTAGAACTGCTTTTGCTGCATCCCATAGCTTTTGGCTTGTCGTGTTTTCACTGTCATTTGTTTCTAGAAATTTTTTTATTCCCCTTTTGATTTCTTCAGTAACCTGCTGGTTGTTTATAAACATGTTGTTTAATCTCCATGTGTTTGTGTTTCTTAGTTATTTTCTTGTAATTGATATCTAGTTTCATAGCGTTGTGGTCACAGAAGATGCTTGTTATGATTTCAGTTTTCTTAAATTTCAATCTGAGGCTTGATTTGTGACCCAAGATGTGGTCTATCTTGGAGAATGTTCCATGTGCACTTGAGAAGAAGGTGTATTCTGCATTTGGATGGGATGGCCTGAAGACATCAATGAGATCCATCTCATTAATGTATCATTCAAGACTTGTGTTTCCTTATTAATTTTATGTTTTGATGATCTGTCCATTGGTGTGAGTAGGGTGTTAAAGTCTCCTACTATTATTGTGTTACTGTCAATTTCTCCTTTTATGTCTGTTAGTGTTTGTCTTATGTATTGAGGTGCTCCTATATTGGGTGCATAGATATTTACAATTGTTATGTCTTCCTCTTGGATTGATCCCCTGATCATCATAAGTGTCCTTCCTTATCTCTTGTAACTTCTTTATTTTAAGGTCTATCTTGTCTGATATGAGGACTGCTACTCCAGGTTTTTTTTCTTCCTATTTGCATGGAATATATTTTTCCATCCTCTCACTTTCAGTCTATATATGTCTTGAGGTCTGAAGTGGGTTTCTTGTACACAGCATATATATGAGTCTTGTTTTTCTATCCAATCAGCCGGTCTGTGTCTTTTGGTTGGAGCATTTAATCCATTTAAATTAAAAGTAATTATTGATATATATGTTCCTATTGCCATTTTCTTAATTGTTTGGGGTTGATTTTATAGACTGTGGCTCAGATCATGAACTCCTTATTCAGACTGAAATTGAAGAAAGTGGAGAAAACCACTAGACCATTCAGATATGACCTATATCAAATCCCTTATGACTATACAGTGGAAGTGAGAAATAGATTTAAGGGACTAGATCTGATAGAGTGCCTGATGAACTATGGATGGAGGTTCGTAACATTGTACAGGAGATAGGAATCAAGACCATCCCCAAGAAAAGAAATGCAAAAAAGCAAAACGGCTGTCTGAGGAGGCCTTACAAATAGTTGTGAAAAGAAGGGAAGTGGAAAGCAAAGGAGAAAAGGAAAGATATACTCATTTGAATGCAGAGTTCCAAAGAATAGCAAGAAGAGATAAGAAAGCCTTCCTCAGCAATCAATGCAAAGAAATAGAGGAAAACAATAGAATGGGAAAGACTAGAGATCTCGTCAAGAAAATTAGAGATACCAAGGGAATATTTCATGCAAACATGGGCTCAATAAAGGACAGAAATGGTAGGGACCTAACAGAAGCAGAAGATATTAAGAAGAGGTGGCAAGAATACACAGAAGAACTGTACAAAAAAGATCTTCATGACCCAAATAATCACAATGGTGATCACTCACCTAGAGCCAGACATCCTGGATTGGGAAGTCAACTGGGCCTTAGGAAGCATCACTATGAACAAAGCTAGTGGAGGTGATGGAATTCCAGTTGAGCTATTTCAAATCCTGAAAGATGATGCTATGAAAGTGCTGCACTCAATATGCCAGCAAATTTGGGAAACTCAGCAGTGGCCACAGGACTGGAAAAGGTCAGTTTGCATTCCAGTCCCAAAGAAAGGCAATGCCAAAGAATGCTCAAACTACTGCACAATTGCACTCATCTCACACACTAGTAAAGTCATGCTCAAAATTCTCCAAGCCAGGCTTCAGCAATATGTGAACTGTGAACTTCCAGATGTTCAAGTTGGTTTTAGAAAAGGCAGAGGAACCAGGGATCAAATTGCCAACATCCTCTGGATCATTGAAAAAGCAAGAGAGTTCCAGAAAAACATCTATTTCTGCTTTGTTGACTATGCCAAAGCCTCTGACTGTGTGGATCACAATAAACTGTGGAAAATTCTGAAAGAGATGGGAATACCAGGCCACCCGACCTGCCTCTTGAGAAACCTATATGCAGGTCAGGAAGCAAGTTAGAACTGGACATGGAACAACGGACTGGTTCCACATAGGAAAAGGAGTACGTCAAGGCTGTATATTGTCACCCTGCTTATTTAACCTATATGCAGAGTACATCATGAGAAACGCTTGGCTGGAGGAAGCACAAGCTGGAATCAATATTGCTGGGAGAAATATCAATCACCTCAGATATGCAGATGACACCACCCTTACGACAGAAAGTGAAGAACTAAAGAGCCTCTTGATGAAAGGGAAAGAGGAGAGTGAAAAAGTTGGCTTAATGCTCAATATTCAGGAAACTAAGATCATGGCATCTGGTTCCATCACTTCATGGGAAATAGATGGGGAAACAGTGGAAACAGTGTCAGACTTCATTTTTCTGGGCTCCAAAATCACTGCAGATGGTGATTGCAGCCATGAAATTAAGACATTTACTCCTTAGAAGGAAAGCTATGACCAACCTAGACAGCATATTAAAAAGCAGAGACATTACTCTGTCAACAAAGGTTCGTCCAGTCAAGGCTTTGGTTTTTCCAGTAGTCATGTATGTATGTGAGAGTTGGACTATAAAGAAAGATGAGCACTGAAGAATTGATGCTTTTGAACTGTGGTGGTGGAGAAGACTCTTGAGAGTCCCTTGGACTGCAAGGATATCCAACCAGTCCATTCTAAAGGAGATCAGTCCTGGGTGTTCATTGGAAGGACTGATGTTGAAGCTGAAACTCCAATACTTTGGCCACCTGATGCGAAGAACTGACTCATTTGAAAAGACCCTGATGCTGGGAAAGATTGAGGGCAGGAGGAGAAGGGGACGACAGAGGATGAGATGGTTGGATGGCATAACCGACTCGATGGACATGGGTTTGGGTGGACTCCAGGAGTTGGTGATGGACAGGGAGGCCTGGTGTGCTGTGGTTCATGGGGTCGCAAATAGTCGGACGTGAATGAGCAACTGAAGTGAACTGAACTGATTTTGTAGATCTTTTTTCTTCTCTTGTATTTCTTGACTATATAAGTCCATTTAACATTTGTTGTAAAAGCTGGTTTGGTGGCACTGAATTCTCTTAACTTTTGCTTGTCTAGAAAGCTTTTTATTTCTCCATCAATTTTGAATGAGATCCTTGCCAGGTACAGTAATCTTAGTTGTAGATTTTCCCCTTTCAGTACTTTAAATATATCCTTCTATTCCCTTCTGACCTGCAGAATTTCTGCTGAAAGATCACTGTTAAGCATATGGGTTTTCCCTTGTATGTTACTTGTTACTTCTCCCTTGCTGCTTTTAATATTCTTTCTTTGTGTTTAGTCTTTATTAGTTTCATTAGTATGTGTCTTGGCATGTTTCTCCTTGGGTTTATCTTATATGGGACTCTTTGTGCCTCTTGGATTTGATTGATTTGATTTCATTCTTTTTATTCTGCTCTTCAGAGTTATTTCCACCATTTTATCTTCCAGTTCAATGATGTGTTCTGCTTCAGATATTCTGCTATTGATTCCTTCTAGAGTATTTTTAATTTCATTAATTGTGTTGTTTGTCTCTGCATATTTATTCTTTAATTCTTCTAGGTCTTTGTTAATTAATTCTTGCATTTTATCCATTTTGTTTTCAAGGATTTTAATCATCTTTACTATCATTATTCTGAATTCTTTTTCAGGTAGTTTGCCTATTTCCTCTTCATTTATTTAGACTTCTGTGTTTCTAGTTTGTTCCTTCATTTGTATAGTACTTCTCTGCCTTTTCGTTATTTTTTTGTTTTTTTAACTTATTACGTTTGATGTTTCCTTTTCCCAGGCTTCAAGTTGAATTCTTTCTTCCTTTCTGTTTCTGCCCTCCTAAGTGGTTTGTGTAAGCTTCCTATAGGGAGATTTGTGCTGAATTTTTGTTTGTTTGTTTTTTCTCTGATGGGCAAGGCTGAGGTGGTAATCCTGTCTGCTGGTGATCTGCTTTGTATTTTTGTTTTGTTTGTTGTTTAGATGAGGCTTCCTGCACAGGGTGCTACTGGTGATTGGGTGATGCTGGGTGTTGTATTCAAGTGGCTTCCTTTGTGTGAGTTCTCACTATTTGTTACTCCCTAGGGTTCTGGTCCCATCACTTCATGGGAAATAGATGGAAAAACCGTGGAAACAGTGTCAGACTTTATTTTTTGGGGCTCCAAAATCACTGCAGATGCTGATTGCAGCCATGAAATTAAAAGACGCTTGCTCCTTGGAAGGAAAGTTATGACCAACCTTGATAGTATATTAAAAAGCAGAGACATTACTTTGCCAACCAAGGTCCATCTAGTCAAGGCAATGGTTTTTCCCGTGGTCATGTATGGATGTGAGAGATGGACTGTGAAGAAAGCTGATCGCCGAAGAATCGATGCTTTTGAACTGTGGTGTTGGAGAAGACTCTTGAGAGTCGCTTATACTGCAAGGAGATCCAACCAGTCCATTCTAAAGGAGATCAATCCTGGATGTTCATTGGAGGGACTGATGCTAAAGCTGAAACTGCAATACTTTGGCCACCTCATGCGACGAGTTGACTCACTGGAAAAGACTCTGATGCTGGGAAAGGTTGGGGGCGGGAGGAGAAGGGGACGACGGAGAATGAGATGGCTGGATGGCATCATTGACTCTGTGGACATGAGTTTGAGTGAACTCCGGGAGTTGGTGATGGACAGGGAGGCCTGGCGTGCTGTAATTCATGGGGTCGCGGAGAGTCGGACACGACTGAGTGACTGAACTGAACTGAACTGAGGGTTAGTTCTCTGGTAGTCTAGAGTCTTGGAGTCAGTACTCCCACTCCAAAGGCTTAGGGCTTGATCTTTGGATCTGATTCCACAGCTGCTCGGCTTCCTGCCTCAGTTGTCCCAGCTCATTCATCCTTGAATTTCCTCACAGCAGAAACTAACAAATGAAAGCCCTGGAGGGAGCTGGGGCCCACATGAACTTGGGGTATGGAGGTCGGCTGGGTGCTCAGCAGTCCCTGGCACACACAGCCGGCATACAGAGCCGCACACTGCAGAGACCAGCACCATGGAGGTCCCTGACCACACCTGGGCCTGTGCCGCCCAGTAATCAATTCCGTGGCACCACAAGTTGCTTTAATAATAGTATCTAGTGAAGCTTTTAATTCAGTTGCTTGCTACAGATGCATTATAATTTTGTAAGTCTCATTTGTTTTTTTTCCCCACCAAGTAATTCCTCTGAGATTAGGCAGGATATTTAACATTATCTCTTGACTTAAAAAAAACCCAAAAAACAAATTTACCAGAATCATCAAAAAAGATAAGTACCAGGCCTCTTTTAACAAAAGAAATATCTATTTACATATCTTCTGATATAATAGGCATTGATTTGAATATGACAATTAGTATAAAAAGTCTTAAGAAATTAAAAGCTAAATTTCCCTCAAGAGATTTACTAAACCACTAAACCCCCAAAGCTGGAGTGGTGGGATGAGAAGGGGAGTTACAGACCCCTTCAAGAGTAACTTTTTTTATGTTAGTAAACATTATGTTTTGTAAACAGAGCCAGATTTTAGAGATTTTTTTTTTTTTGGTAATCTAATTTTACCTAAAATTTTTTTCTACATTTCTTTTTTTAGAATTCCATTTCTTCTAAATTAGAATCTTATCTTTCCAGAGTATACCACCTTTTTTTACTATTAGAAATACACAAAAGTGGAAATAATAGAAAATAGTAGTACTATGAGTCCCTGGTGGCTCAGCTGGTAAAGAATCTGCCTGCAATGCAGGAGACCTGGGTTTGATCCCTGGGTTGGGAAGATCCCCTGGAAAAGGGAAAGGCTACCCACTCCAGTATTCTGACCTGGAGAATTCCATGGACTATACAGTCCGTGGGGTCGCAAAGAGTCAGACACGACTGAGTGAATTTCACCATGAGTACCTATATTTATAGACCAAGAAGTTTAAAGTTTTTGTATAGTATCAAGACTATTGCTTTGTATTCTGGAGATTGCATGCTTTCTTGAGATAGAGGTTGAAAATGGTATATAAGCTTCAGATTCTCCTATCTGTGCCAAAGTCTGAGAGCTATTATTACAGATGTGCCCCTACAAGTGCCAGAGGTGACCAATTATGGTCATGCTTTATCTCCCTACAAGATGTCTCTGGGTTTCTTCAAAATCTGGGGTGCCCAGAGGAGTGCCACATACAGGAGTGCCATCTATTCTAAGAGGTAAAGTGGAAACAGGGATCAGAAGCACTGATTTTGATGATTTAATCCTTTGGATTTAGTGGAGTGCTCATGTGAGCTAGGGACAAGCAAAACCACAAGTGTCGGCCAGCATAGTGCTAACCCCTCTGAGGGTAGCAGAGGGACTTCCTCTGCCTCTGCAGGCCTTCGCTCTCGGAGGTCTTAACCAGTGGAAGGCAGCATGGTTCAGAACTGCCTCACCTTCTCAGTCCTCCGACAACAGCTATGTTCTCTCTCAAAAGGGTCTTCTTTTAACACTCAGTCTCTAAAGAGTGACCAGCAGTAACTGTGGCCACTAACCATTCCTAGGAGAGCCTTCCTAGCTCTGCCATGTAAGCCCTGCCATCCCTACAGTGCAGAGTGAGAGAAGCTCCTATCATCTGGGCTGGGAAGAGAAGTCTTAGAATCTTCAGCCACAACCGTAATACACAAAGAGCTCTTACAAACTGGGAAAAAACAGACAAACAAGCCAGTTGAAAAATGAGCCAGAGATGTGAGTAGCTGAGTGAGTGACTCAAGAGCAAAATCAGATGGTCAGGAAATTTGTGAAAAGATGCACAACATCACTTATATTAAGTCTGTTGTTAAATCCCTCACACTAACACAAATAAAGAGGTCTGTCAGCCAAAGCTGGAAGGGAGGCTGAGAAAAGAGTATACTCATGCATTCCTAGTGGAGATGGAAAGGCTTTTAGGAAAAGCAATCTGCAATTTCTATTAATTAAAAATAGATATAATCAGGGATCCAACTCCTGGGAATCTGTTCTGTATAACTAAAAAGGACCAATATGTAAAGTAACATGTATTAGGATGTTTGTCAGAGGGTTGTTTAGAATGGCTAAAGACTGGAATCAAAGGAATGCCTATCAGCAGGAGAATGGCTGGGTAAATAATGTACAGTCACCCTGGGGAATATTATGCCACCATTAAAAAGACTGGATTGGAGCTCTGCCAGGGAGATTTCTGGAATAATGTTTCAGGAGAAAAGATGCAAGAAAATGTGTATAATGTGATCTTGTATTACATAGTAAGTAGATCTGTATAGAGTATGCAGATTTTTTATATATATGAAGAAAACTAAGGAGGCACACTATGGGTTGAGGGGGTAGCAGCTGATGTGAAAGCAGAAGGGGAGAAGTAAAGACAAGAGCGCTAAGGAAGCGTGCAGGTGGTCATGTGTCTACATTTAGGCAGTTATGTATATGGCAGAGTCTATATTTATATTTATGTATAAATAATAATTGTATAAAACAATCCTCAAGCGTGTGAGTCAGGCAGGCCTAGGTAGCCTTAACTTTGCAGGCTGGAGGGGACAGTCCCATGGGGTATAGTGTGCTGCCATCTGGCCTTGGAGGGGTCCAGTGTGTGAGCTAGCTTCGAGCAGGTAGTTGGCTGTCCCCTGCCTGGGCAAAAGGAGATTCTATATCCAGAGAATGGGGGGGTGCCATGGGAGGGCACCCCACCTCATTCGTCTCCCCAGCAGAGGGCAGGCACTCAGGGGACGCTGCACAAAATGAGCCTGATCTTGTGCTTCTTAGCCCCAGCTCACCCGAGTCCCTCTGTCAGGGGAAATGGCAAGATTAGTTGCCCCTAATAAACAGGTGGCTGAAATCAGATAATGCAAGTGATGTCACTACTGGACTCACCAGTGCGATATCATTTCAAAGTATGAACAAAAGGAAGCTCCCAGTATTTACTGCTCACACATGCTCACCTGAAGATCTTAGTGGCTAAAAGGCAGTGCTGTTTTTCTGTTTAACATTTTGTATACAATAGAGGAGGTAGTTTAAGAATTCTGAGGATTTTTTTTTAATACAAAAGGCAAATAAAAAAGAATAATAGATCCACTTTCCCATCATCAACCAAATTTATTTTCAGTTCCTCAGTTGATCTTCCTGCAAAATAGGAAGGTAGAAGACAATATAGAAAAGTAGAAGATAATATAGCAAGGTAGAAGATAATATAGGAAGGCCTAGTTCGCTGGAGTCCTGTGATATGCATTTCTTCCTTAATGATTACCCCCCAAAACCAAATATCTATTAACTGATATGGTTAGGTAAAAAGAAGAAAATGAAAATTTTAAAGTTCTCTTCGTTTTCCTTAAACAATTTTTAAACTATCAGAAATATGCCAGTGAATGTGATTATTTGACTTAGGTCCATTCACTCCATCCACTCTTTCATTCAAACTCTTCTTGTGTACCTGCTCAGGGCCAGGCATGTGCTTGCCACCCAGGATGCCAAGAGGAGAACCACATAGTCCCTACCCTCCAGAAGCCTGCCATCTGGTGAGGAGAGATGCTTCAACATGCTGCTGCTGCTGCTAAGTCACTTCAGTCGTGTCCAACTCTGTGTGACCCCATAGAGGGAAGCCCACAATGCCCATGATAAAGGTCAGAGCAGTGTTCACTCATGAGGATTGGGGAGGGGTGGGTTCGGGACCCTAAGGCAAATGTTCATGCAGACACCCCTGCTTAAGCATCCTTTCCCTACCTTGCTCAGGGTACAACTGTTACTAAAACACATCACCATGGAGCTGAATCTAAAAGTAAAGCTGCAGCTCTTTAGTTGTATAGTCTGGCTTCCAAGCTCATATTTTAAATAAAATATCTTCAAGCTAAATAAAAGCTCTGCTAGCATGAAATTAACAGTGGAAATTTTTGAATCCAATTTCAGGCAGAAAAAAAAAACTGGAAAAAAGAGTAGACTTTAGTTATTTCATTGAAAAGGAAAAAGTAGTGTTGATGGTATGATGCTTCTGAATTCTCCTTTGACAAGTTTTCATTCTATTATCTATTAATTGGAAGGGGTGATGTCTAAGCTGGTGGAAGATAAGACATTTGAGTTAATTACCTCTGCATTTGAAGAAGTTCTCTGAAGAAGTTGTATTTTTTAATAACTTATCAGATTAAAACCCAGATTTCTCAGTATGATCTCCCAGAATACCAATATAGAAAATAAGGGAAGAGATTGGAACCTGGATGAATAATTTGAATAAATAATGGTGTAAACACACCATGAATGATTATAACATTGAGAATCACCCCGTAAGCCACCCACGAAAGTTAATTTTATTATTTCATACTTAAGCTTTACACATACAAAATATCAGGCAAGTTAAAGGCCAAAGAACCAGGCAATGTTCTCAAAAGGAAATAACAGATGAATTAAAGCTCTGTTTGTCCATCCAGGGTTAATCACTTTAGGTGGATTAATCCAGCAGAGTTATAAACAAGAATGTGTAGGTTGAGCCTGGCTGGATCTTAGGTGAGAAATTCACTCTAATGTGAAAGCCACACAGACTTGTGTGAAAACACTAAAAACATTTTTATCCACCAGTAACTTTAATCAAAGCAGAATATAATAATTAATACAAATAATTACCTGTGACAACTGACGTATCAAGGAAACCACAGTTCATCTGTTAGCTGTCCATCTCTGTTGAAATATTAATTTACCACCATGTATTAATCTATTTATAAACATATCCAGACAATTAGAAAAATTAGTCTGTAGTCAGCAGGCTGAAGGCTTAAATGAATTAAAAATGCCTCCAAAATGTAAAGGGTGGATACCTCAGTTAGGGAATTAAGTGAACAAGTTTAGAAAAACGTTATACACGGAGTGTAAAAACTGTACTGGACCCACAACTAATTAACTGGTATATAGAGATAGTCTCTAAATGTCATAAACCAAAACCTGATATACCTCTACCATTAGCTAAAAGGCTGAGCAACATTATTAATGTGTTTTTAAATGAAAATCTTCCCTAAAGTGGACCTTTATTTCAGGCCTACATTACTTTATTTAATAAATTTGTTCCTGTAAAGAAGGGTGCTGATCCATTTTAATCTTGTAAAATGCATAAATTAAATGAATTAGAGGGATTAAAGCTGTCCTACTTTCAAGATCTTTGTAACACAAAAAGATATTTTAATTACCTGGTTTTGGCTCTTGACTTTTGCATACTCTATTGTACACTTTTTCATTATCAGCTGTCTCAAGCTATTTTTAATCCAAAAAAGTATATAAATAATTACATTAATGAAAAGTGCACCAAAGGATTACCCTAATTATGTCAATTTGTCAAGCTAATTTCTACAACAGTTTCTCTTAAAAATCATTATCTTTGTAGTCTTGGCTAATTAGAAGTTCTCATGCTGGCAGGTACTTATTTTTTTCTTTTAAGGAGGGAAAAATAACTTTGCTTGGTAAACTTCGAGCATTAGGTTAGCCTAAGTGATTAGAGCAAACGGCTCCTGTCTGTTACGAAAGGATCAGAAAATCCCTTTGTTTGAGCACGGTAGGGACAGGGGTCTTTGTTTGAGCATCTGGCTTGCATTCAGTTTCTCGCCAAAGTGTGAAGAAAGTCTCAGTTAGAGAGAAGGCCCCAACCACTTGTCCTGACTACAATAAGGCAACTTTAATAAGGGGAGAGCACATTATTTTCGATATTCCTAAATAACTTTTTTTGACGAGAAATGGTAGAGAAGAAGCAAAACGAGGTGCACAAAGAAACTGCGCGAGGCCTTTACGCAGAATCCCGGGTCCAAACGCATCTTTTACGAAGAGGACGACCGACCCCCGCCGAGGGCAGGCCGGCACCTGGCGCAGCCGGTGTCCGGGCGTCGGCGGGGCCCGGGGCCCGGGGCCCGGGGCGGGAGGGTCCCCGGCTCACGCCTCCACCCGGCCGGCCCGGGGAGCCTCCCGCGCTCCGCGCCTCTCCCCCGCCCCGGGCGTCCCCGGCCTCCCCGCGGGCGCGCCCGCGGCGACCTCGCCGTCCACACTCACCGCAGCACCTCCGCAGCGGGCGGCGGGCCGGGAGTCCGGGATGGCAGGCCCCTCGGGCTCCTCGCAGACCTGTCGCCGGCGCGGAAAGCTCCGCGCGGCCCCCTTAAAGACACAGCGCTCCGTTCAGGAGCCTGCGCGGGGCAGGGGGCGTGGGGGAGGGCCTGTTGCTGAAAGGGCTGGGAAACCACTCCCAAACCGTCCAAGTCCGCCAGCGGCCGACTTCAGTTTGCCCGGGTTTGAAAAGGATGTAGTAGTTTAGTGATTTTTATACAAGTATAATTACCCTTTTATATCTTTATATTAATCTTCCAAGACCTGGGTTCCTGGGCTTGAGTCTCTGAGTGTAATTTTCATCCTTTCAAAGTGTGTGATAGCACAGTTGTCAGAAGAAATGCCCTGAACTAAAGTCTGGACAGATAAAGGTAGGGCTCATTGGTATTCACGAAAACCTAGTAATGTTAGCATGGTGTATTAGCCAGTTTTGGGTGGATTATGCTGAGGTAACAAACAACCCCTACAACTCAGTGATTTACAAAAGCAAAGATTCATTTCTCAATCAAATTACATCTGCTGCAGGCAGCTTTGGCGCTACTCCACCACTGTTTCGGCTTCTAGGCTCCAGGCTGAAAGATCAGCTTGTGAGGGGACATGCTGATTGTGTGCTGGAAACAACCTTGAGGGAGGAAGAGTCCTAATTTGTAGTGTTTGTTATTTCCATGATGTAAGCACTCACAACCATGAAGGACTTTGGGTTACTAATGGTTTAACAATGACTTGCCAAGTTTCTGGAAATTTAACAGTCAGCTCTTATAAACCACTGGCGCGTGCTCCTCCTAAAACTGAAAACAGATCGCATTCCACATACCTAAGTTCTGCTCACTTCAGTTCTACTCACATTCTGTTGACCAAAGCAAGTAACTTGACAAAGCCTCTCAGTGGGGCCAGAAAGTATATCCCTCTTATAAAGAAGACTTGCCAGTCATGTGACAATGGGCAGAGATTGTACCGTCCTTTTAAAAGAAGTTGAGTAAATAACTAACCCTGAATTGGAAGGACTGTTGCTGAAGCTCCAGTACTTTGCCCACCTAATGTGGAGAGCCAGCTCTTTGGAAAAGACTCTGACGCTGGGAAAGATTGAGGGCAAGAGAGGAAGGGGGCGGCAGAGGATGAGATGGTTAGGTGGCATCACCAACTCAGTGGACAGGAATTTGAGCGAACTCTGGGAAGTAGTTGAGGACAGAGGAGCCTGTTGTGCTGCAGTCCATGGTGTCACACAAAGTGAGACACAACTTAGCAACTCAACTACAACAAATAACTGGTTACAATAATACAATCCATTTTACATACTTTGGTTCAAGTAATTTTTTAAACCTCATTATTTCCATAAACCAGAGTTTATTAACAATCCATTAATGGGATTTCTCCTTACCATTCCAAGAATGGTGTCAAAAGAAGAAACTGGTTGGATGTCTTCAAGGGGATAATTTGCAATGTGAAGATTAGCTATTAGGGTACTACTTTTCTTTTCTCCCAAAAGATGCCCACTTAACACTGTGGACATCTGATTAAAATAATAATTGCTGGTATAAGTGAATCAGATTAAAGGTTATCTCTTATTCATAATTTAATTAATCACAAAATTTAATTAATTAAAAAGTTTATTGTACCTGATGATCCTTTTAACAAGAGATCTTATCACTTTGAGTACCTTAAAAATCCGTTTGACCATATAGTGAGACACATGGTATTTTTGTTAGTTCTAGTTAGTGCTATTTGAGTAAGAGTCTTAATTAAGACAACATTCCTGCCCTCAATAAGATTTTACTCCAGTGAGACAGACAAATGAACTCCAGGAAGAAAGTGAAAAATATTGTTAAGAGGAGACCTTCCTGTGCCACACTAAACTGAGAACAACTACATCTTCTTGAAAGTGGCAACATTTAACCAAGATTTTACTCCAGTGAGACAGACAGATCAACTCCAGGAAGAAAGTGAAAAATATTGTTAAGAGGAGACCTTCCTATGCCACACTAAACTGAGAACAACTACATCTTCTTGAAAGTGGCAACATTTAACATTTAATTTAGACTCCTGGAATTATGTTTATTTTTCTCACAAGATGTATTTGGATATATTTTTAAAGTCCAGAGGAAAGAAACCTGTCTTTTCTGTGTCCAGGTCCACAAGCAACAGACTTGTGTCTGCCCTTGTTTAAAAATGATGCAGTAGTTTAGTGACTTTTCCCAGCATCAGAGTCTTTTCCAGTGAGTCAGCCCTTCGCATCAGGTGGCCAAATTATTGGAGCTTCAGTAACAGTCCTTCCAGTGAATATTCAGGGTTAGTTTTTAATTCAATGCTTAAACTTTCTAATAATCTGAAATCTCTTGTAGTTTTAAATTAAAATTTAAATCAAATTATAAAATATATCTCCCTTGCCCCACACTCTTTGTTCAATTTGGCAAGAAAAACACTCTTTAGTTCTTATTTTGGTGGTAACAGTTTCCCTTTCATCATGCTGTTAATGAAAAATAAATAAGAGGATCTCATTTCTGTCCCCTTCCCTGGAAGTTGGCAAAGCACAAGGACTTTCATTGATAATGCAGAATTTTCACTCTTTAGATTCTTGCCAGAGATTATAACTTTCAAATCTGCTAGCTAATCCTTTGGAGAAGGCAATGGCAGCCCACTCCTGTGCTCTTGCCTGGAGAATCCCATGGACGGAAGAGCCTGGAAGGCTGCAGTCCATGGGGTTGCTGAGGGTCGACGCGACTGAACGACTTCACTTTCACTTTTCAGTTTCATGCATTGGAGAAGGAAATGGCGGCCCACTCCAGTGTTCTTGTCTGGAGAATCCCAGGGACAGGGGAGCCTGGTGGGCTGCCGTCTATGGGGTCGCACAGAATTGGACACGACTGAGGTGACTTAGCAGCAGCAACAGCAGCTAATCCTTATCAAAAGTCCAGTTTGAGAAAACTACTTTTGGATGTTGCTTTAAAGACTTGAAATTATAGAGCTGTGTACCTGAACCACACTCTTTGGATTCACCCTTCCTTTATGTGCTTTTGGCCTCTAGCTTTCTTTTCTTAGATGTTTTTGTCTGGTTTTGGTGTCAGAGTAATGCAGTCTTATAAATGAATTGAGAAATACTCCTTCCTCTTTCATATTTTTGAAGATTTTGTGAATAATTGATATTCTTCTTTAAATGCTTCTTGGAATTTAGCAAATAAGCCATTTAGCCTGAGTTTTTCTTTAAGGGTAGTGTTTTAAATGACTAATTCAATTAGTAGGTCTTTTAGATGGTCAGTTCATTCTTGAGGAAGTTGTGGTAGTTTGTATCTTTCCAGGAATTTGTCTGTTTCATTCAAGTTATCTAATGTGTTGGTGTACAGTTGTACATAGTATTTCTTTTTAATTTCTGTAAGGTTGGAAATGCCAGGCTGGATGAAGCACAGTCTGGAATCATGATTGCTGGGAGAAATATCAATAACCTCAGATATGCAGATGACACCACCCTTATGGCAGAAAGTGAAGAAGAACTAAAGAGCCTCTTGATGAAAGTGAAAGAGGAGAGCAAAAAAGTTGGCTTAAAGTTCAACATTCAGAAAACTAAGATCATGGAATCTGGTCCCATCACTTCATGGCAAATAGATGAGAAAACAGTGGAAGCAGGGAGAGACTATTTTTCTGGGCTCCAAAATCACTGCAGATGGTGACTGCAGCCATGAAATTAAAAGACGCTTACTCCTTGGAAGGAAAGTTATGACCAACCTTGACAGCATATTAAAAAGCAGAGACATTACTTTACCAATAAAGGTCCGTCCAGTCAAGGCTATTGTTTTTCCAGTAGTCAAGTATGGATGTGAGAGTTGGACCATAAAGAAAGCTGAGCACTGAGATGCTTTTGAACTGTGGTGCTGGAAAAGACTCTTGAGAGTCCCTTGGACTGCAAGGAGATCCAACAAGTCCATCCTAAAGGAAATCAGTCCTGAATATTCATTGGAAGGACTGATGTTGAAGGTGAAACTCCAATACTTTGGCCACCCTATGCAAAGAACTGACTCACTGGAAAGACCCTAATGCTGGGAAAGATTGAAGGCAGGAGGAGAAGGGGATGACAGAGGATGAGATGTTTGGATGGTATCACCGAGTGGATGGATTTGAATTTGAGTAAACTCTGGGAGTTGGTGATGGACAGGGAGGCCTGGTGCGCTGCAGGGGTCGCAAAGAGTCGGGCACGACTGAGCGACTGAACTGAACTGAAGGTTGGTAGTAATGTCTTCTCTTTCACTTCTGGTTCCTATATGTACTTTTAATGAACTTTCCATTGGGTTCACGCATGCCTTCAGTGAGGTAGGATGTGGCTACATAAAATTCATTTCAGGGGCCAGTATCACAATGTCCTTGACTATAGTTGTCCACTGCATTCCACAGTGTTTTTTCTACAGGGCCCAGAAAGAAGACCATTTTCTGATCTCTCGTGTCATGGGAAGTTCCGCATCTCATGAACAAATGAGACCTTTGAGTCCTGTGGGCACTGTGGTTCATTTGTCGGCCTGTTTGCTTGTTTTAGCTGCTAGAAAGGCAGAGTCAAACTCAAGATGCCTACGCTATTCATTTCCTAGGGCTGCTGTAACAGGGTACCACAAACCAAGTGGCTTAAAACAACAGAAATTTATTTTATCACAGTTCTGGAGGTTAAAAGTCTGAAATCAAGGTGCCAGCAGGGCCATACTCATGTGAAACCTGTAGAGGGGGAATCCTTCCTTGCCTTTTCCTGCCTTCTAGTGGTGATCAGCAGTCCTTGGTTTACAGTGTCATCACTCCATTCTCTGCTTTTGTTGTGGCATTCTCCGTATGTGTGTGTGTGTGTGGATGTGTCTAATTTTCTCTCTTAAAAGGACACCAGGATGGAGCTTGGGTTAAGCTCCATTCTAATGACTTCATATTAACTTGATTACAGGTGTAAAAACCCTACTTCCAAATAAGATCACATTCAGAGGTACCCTGGGTGAGGACTTCAGCATATTTTGGGGCAGGGGGAGATACAGTTTAGCTCATGACACTTACCTGCCAGTTCCATAATAGTAAACTTTTCTGTGTGCTAATCTTTTCTTTTCCTATGTTTATTTTCCTTTTGTCCCAATTCCCTATATTACTTAGTTTTTCCTTAATGATAGTCATCTTTGGCAGTGTCTGAAGCAAAGAAGGCAGAAAGGAAGTGAGGGAGAAGGGAAGAAAATGGAAAAGAGAGAAAGGGAGGGAGGAAGAAAAGTTTATCCCCCCAAATTAGACAGAGTTTCAGGAATGGGAAGTGAAGGTGGGGAAGATGCTGGAAAAGTATTTTTGCTGTATGAGCTTTGTCAGAGTCCAAGAATTATTCTTTTTGTAGGAATGAGAGCAGAGATCAAAACCAGTCAATCCTAAAGGAAATCAGTAATGAATATTCATTGGAAGGACTGATGCTGAAGCTCCAATACTTTGGCCACCTGATGTGAAGAACTGACTCATTGGAAAAGACCCGGATGCTGGGAAAGATTGAAGGCAGGAGGAGAAGGGGACGACAGAGGATGAGACGGTTGGATGGCATCACCGACATGATGGACATGACTTTGAGGAAGCTCTGGGAGTTGGTGATGGACAGGGAAGCCTGGCGTGCTGCAGTCCATGGAGTCACAAAGAATCAGACACGAATGAGCAACTGAACTGAACTGAACTGAACTGAGAGCAGTGGTTAGCAGAAGCCTGTAGTTTAGCTGACTTAGAGAAAATATGGAAGGTATTTTCAGAAGCTGAGGATTAGGAAAGGGTATGATCTAGCTATGTTTAATGCTGACATTAATGGATACAATATGGACCCAGGTTTTGTGGCACTTGAAAGTTTGTCCTGTGTTGAGGACCCATGTACTCTAGGTATCGGGGACATAAACCCATTAAATCATTGATTTAGTATATACAGCTTACCCTGGATGACTGCAGCCCATCCTTTTAACATATTATTCCCCAGATGGCAGCTTAGCTGAAAATAGGCTAGTCTAATGGTCTGTCCAGCTGGCTGCTTCTGGATGTACATGTGTTACCAATTCAGTTCAGTTGCTCAGTCATGTCTGACTCTTTGTGACCCCATGGACTGCAGCATGGCAGGCCTCCCTGTCCATCACCAACTCCTGGAGTTTACTCAAACTCATGTCCATCGAATTGGTGATGCCATCCAACCATCTCATCCTTATCCCTTCTCCTCCCACCTTCAATCTTTCCCAGCATCAGGGTCTTTTCCAATGAGTCAGTTCTTCACAAAGTATTGCAGTTCTGGCCAAAGTTTTGAAGTTTCAGTTTCAGCATCAGTCCTTCCAATGAATATTCAGGACTGATTTCCCTTAGGATGGACTGGTTGGATCTCCTTGCAGTCCAAGGGACTCTCAAGAGTCTCCTCCAGCACCACAATTCAAAAGCATCAATTCTTCGGCGCTCAGCTTTCTTTATAGTCCAACTCTCACATCCATACATGACTACTGGAAAAACCATAGCCTTGACTAGATGGACCTTTGTTGGCAAAGTAATGTCTCTGCTTTTTAATATGTCATAACTATCTAGTTTGGTCATAGCTTTTCTTCCAAGGGGTAAGCGTCTTTTAATTTCATGGCTGCAGTCACCATCTGCAGTGATTTTGGAGCCCCTCAAAATAAAGTCTATCACTGTTTCCACTGTTTCCCCATCTATTTGCCATGAAGTGATGGGACCGGATGCCATGATCTTAGTTTTCTGAATGTTGAGCTTTAAGCCAACTTTTTCACTCTCCTCTTTTACTTTCTTCAAGAGGCTCTTTAGTTCTTTGCTTTCTGCCATAAGGGTGGTGTCATCTGCATATCTGAGGTTATTGATCTTTCTCCTGGCAATCTTGATTCTAGTTTGTGCTTCATCCAGCCCAGCATTTCCCATGATGTACTCTGCATATAGGTTAAATAAGCAGGGTTAAATATAGCATATGTTATAGGGTCAGCCAAAGCTGCTGAATAAACCATTTTCCCCTTCATCTGTTCCTCATCTTAATTCAGCAGAGGTGAGAACCCTCATCCTAATGCCACAGCACACCAAGGGTTCTCATCCCTTTACCTACCGCTGGAAATGAGATTCTTGTTACTATCTGATGGGTAAATAATCCAGTTCCAGAAACCCATCTTGAGGTTTGGAGATTCATCGGTTTTAAGCTTCTGCTTTCTAGGGCCACTCTGGTATCTACTTTTTAAACTTGGGTTCCCTAAATTCAGGGGCTTCCCTGGTGGCTCAGACAGTAAAGAATCTACCTGCAATTCAGGAGACCCAGGTTCAGTCCCTGGGACTGGCTACCTCCTCCAGTATTCTTGCCTGGGGAATCATAAGGAGAGAGGAGCCTGGCAGGCTGAAGTCCATGGGGTCGCAAAGAGTTGGGCACAACTGAACAACTACCACTCCCTAAAATCAGTAACTAAAACAAAAACTAGGGTGCAGGTAGCTTGAGGTACTCACGGGAGGATGGGGGAGCATGGAGAGTAATAGAAGAAATGTGCGCCAGAATACAGAGTCTTTGTTTTGTTAACTATAAGTAATTGTGTGCCGTTCAAATAATGTTTTCATTTTATACTTATAATCATGAGTGCAACAAAAGGTATTCCCACATGGTAAACTGTTTTCAATCCTCACCTCTAGGTTTTTCAGACCCAACTTCTTCATTTTTTTAACTTTACCATTTTCTGTCAGTTAATGTGAGGAAAATGTTCAGTTCAGTTCAGTTTAGTCGCTCAGTCGTGTCCGACTCTCCGCGACCCCATGAATCGCAGCACGCCAGGCCTACCTGTCCATCACCAACTCCCGGAGTTCACTCAAACTCATGTCCACAGAGTCAGTGATGCCATCCAGCCATCTCATTCTCTGTCGTCCCCTTCTCCTCCCGCCCCCAACCTTTCCTAGCAACTATAGACTTTATTTCATTGGTTGACTTTTGGCTTGAAGACTCAGGAAGTTTTTTAAACTTAGATTTGAAACTTAACATTTTCACTATCCTTATATATATAAGTGTGAGTCTCTTTTTGCTTGAAACAGTGGGCTAAGCTTGGAGTTTATCCTGAAGGTATGCAATAGAGGTACATAGCACGATTTATATTTTAAGTATACCATGTCAGGGAAGGATGTGGGATATGTTGGGGAAAAAAACCTACTAGAGACAGGTAGACCAATATTGCAATATTGTGGACCAAAACTGAGATATTTTAAAGATTCAACCAGTTCATCATGTAGCAGAAAATAATAAGCAAGAGAATGATGGATGACATAATTGGTACATGTAACCGCAGTTGAGCTGTGGTTCCATGTCTCCCTGCTGTCTTTTCCTGGCCATGGTGTGCTGGAGGGGCCTGGGCTGCTGCTCGAAGGGCACCATCCTTGCGGTCCCCACCTCGAAAGAGTTGTGCTCCCTGGGTGACCCTTTGCATGTCACTGGGATAAGAGGGAGACACTGGTGGCAGAAAAAAAATGGCTCTCTTCCTATGGGAATTCTCAGACAGGCCTTAGAAATTTATTCCTATTTCTCAGAACTATATTAGGAAGAAATAGTAGATGGGTTTATCTCAGAATTTCCATCCCTTTTCAGAATCCATTAGTCCACCATCCTGTATTTTGTTACGGTTTATGTATATCTATAAACTATTACATGCCTCTGACTGTGCAAGGCTTCCAGTTATTCAGACAGGACCCACTGGCTGCCATTTCACATTTTCCTTCCCCCAGGGCTGTAAAATGTCTTATAAGGACCTGCGGTGCACTCTCTGGCTGCTTCATTCCACCCTGCGCTTGCAATTTCTGTTCATGTACAGTTGACTTTACAGTCAGAATCAAACCTACATGCTGTAGGACATGCTAAGGAATGGTGATGTCTTAGCACAGGAAATACTGTTTTTCTAACTGACACATCTTGAAGGGTGGGGGCAGAAAAGGCAAAGCAGCATGAATGACAGCAATACAGGCCTTCCTCTTCTCACTCATCCACCAGGGTTCCTATTGAAGGCTTCTGTTCGGAAAGCAGACCCAGCAGGAAGAACCGTGGAAGGCACCCCTGCGCGGCCAGCCTTGTCTGGATGCAGCTCCATTGGACACTTGCTCAAAGTGCTGGCAGGGCTGGCGCATCGGGAGTGGTGTTCATACTGCTGGTTTGAAGGCCTGATGTGACTGTTAGGGCGAGCATCTGGAGGTTTATCTTTCCAGGGGTCCGTGTCCCCTGCCGTGGTCAAGGTTGATGTGACCTGACCGTAGTGATCAGACATTCCACACAAGTGTCTGAAGTTCTTCCTAGCTTCTTCTGCCAAAGGAAAAAGATAAACGCACAAAAGAGCTGGTTTGGTTCTTTTCTGAGATAGTTAAAAAGAATAATAACAAAACCGTTTTGATTTTATTCTGTGTCTTATTCTGCAGTAGGAGAAAAGGAAACCATTGTGTGTGGTTGGTGGATACAAAGTCTGGTTCATGGATCTAGGGTCCAGCATCTTGTCCTCAGAGAAGCCAGGTCATGAAGCTGCGGCCCGTTGGCTTCATCTGGGTTGATGTGGGATGAACCAGGCTACCTGTATCTGTGAGTGATTTAATTAATTTAAAATCTTCCTCTCTTCCCAAGGACACGTCCTTCTCATTCCTCAAGTCACCACTTTTATGAAGACTTCTTAGACTGTACAATGGGTATAGTCTAACTTGGAGGACAGAGGAAATTTAGATGAGAGAGAACCTAGAGGGGAGCCTTGCCTTCACAGCTCAACTGTAATATTCTTGGTGGCAGAAATCTGATCTCATGGTTTATATATTCCTGCCATACAGCTCAGCATAGTTCTGGGCAGATAGTAGGCCTCAGTATGTACATGGAGGGATTGAAAATTCAAACATGTAGTGTGCCACTTCTGTGAGGCATTTAGGGTAGTCAGGTTCACGGTGATAGAAAGTAGAAGGGTGGGCGCTGGGGGCAGAGGAAGGGGAGTTAGTGTTTAATGGGTACAGAGATTTAGTTTGGGAAGATGAAAAAGTTCCAGAGATGGGTGGTGGTGGTGGTTCCACAGCTGTGGGGGTATACTTAATGCCAGGGAACTGTCCACTGATTTGCTTACAGTTTGCCTGTTCTTTGCCATTATGATTTATTACAGGACATTGAATATAGTTCCCTGTGCCAAACCTCTTAATAGTGAAGTCTCACTTATGAAACAATGGGACTTAAAATTATGCCTTTGATTTTTACTTTTGTTGAAACCTGTCATCTTTCCAAGAAATGACTCATCTTTATGTGTCACGTGACTGCTTTCTTATTGTTAGAACATGTTGACCAGGTCCCTGACCCACGGTCTCCAACTGGTTCTATTTCAGACCAGTGAGTGCTGGTTTTGCGAATGTGACTTTCCCATGTGGGTGTTACCTCCAGTGTCTTCTCCTTGTGTCATTAGCTCCATGTCTTCAAGCGCCCGTTCTCTTGTGTGTGTTGTTGGAGGCGGCATGGACCAGTGGGAAGGTCATGCCCTCTGAAATCAGCCTACCTGCCTGTCAAGTGGCTGAACCTCTTTCATTTTCTTCTGTGTAAAATTTAGATAGTCTATTGTAGAGGTTTACAGCTTCTTCTGTGAAGAGCCAGATAGTAAGTATTTCGGGTTTTATGGGTCAAGAGTCACAAGTCTAGGAAAACACAAGGAAACAAACTCCTCTGATTTCTTAGAAAGAAATTCAAGATGTAACCCTACAATATTTTGTAATACTTGTATTACAGGTATCCAAAATGGGTGGATACCTGTTTTGCTTCAATGAGGTTCAGAGTTAGTGTTCCTTGTTATTAAAGTTGCCTGCAAGTGTGCATCTCTTCATCCTGGTTCAGGACACGAGAGCAAATGAGGTTTGCCGTCAGCAAGGCTGATGGGCTCAGTAGATGCGTGTGGTGGGAGAGGCAGACATTTTCCTGGGCGTATTTGCTGTGAAGACTCCGTCTTTACAAGTTTGTGACCTTGTCACCAAGGCCTCCTCGTGCTCCTGGGTGTTCTCGTTTGCGTCCGTCATAATGCACGTTCAGATCCTGCATCCAGTTCCACCACGTTCATGTCTTCTCAGCTCTGCACGGACTCTCACGTGAGTTGTTCGTTGTTCCTCTCAGTCTGTGCATGGAGGCTCCATCTTCAGTCCCTTCCCTACTCAGTGTGAGAGTGTTGACTCCTCGCAGAAGCAGCAGCAGAGTGGTAACAGGGACATCTGCGATCATCGAGAGCCAAAGAAAATCGCATCCGGTCATTTGCCTCCTTCTTAATTGACTTGATGTTGCTCCCAGGGTCCTTAAGAACAACTGTTCTCACCAAAAGGCCAGTGGTGTTAAACATATCTTCTCTGGGTACACTTTCTCAGCTGCATCTTGTTGTGGCTTCTTTTTGGTCTTTGGAGGTGGGGTATCTTTTCTGGTAGATTCCAGAATTATTATTATTTTTTTAATCTGTGGTTGTTCAGCAATGAGTTGTGATTTTGATGATTTTGTCAGAAGGGGTAAATGCACATTTTTCTACTCCACTATCTTATTGGTCCTTCTTGAACTTTTTTCAAACCATCCACTTTAAAAGGTTTAAAATAGTAAATTTTATGTGTATTTTACTACAAAAGAAAATAATGTTTTTTAAAACACACATACCATAGAAATCTGAGGCTCTTCCCTATTTCTCCGTTTAGCCTCCCTCCCCAGTGCAAGGGTGCAGAATCAATGTGTGGTATGAATGAAATTTCCAATTCAGGACTTTATTGACAGTCCTGTGGTTAAGACTTCGCCTTTCAATGCAGGGGGTTTGGGTTTGATCCCTGGTTTAGGGGCTAAAATCCCACATGCCTGGAGGCCAAAAAGCCATAACATAAAACAGAAGCAAGATTATAACAAATTCCATAAAGACTTTAAAAATGATCCACATTAAAAAAAAACAATTTTTTTTCAAAGAAATTTCCAATTGATAGGCTTGCTGGGCAGGCTTCAAGTACTGGGCTCATTTCACACTTGCTAGCTCTATTTTTTTAAACATGGGAACATTTGCATCAGGCGCTGGCTTCGATTTGTCTTTGCACTTCATATCTGCGTGAGAATGGTTCCGAAGGAGTCCAGATGCCAGCCAGTGTTACCAGCATTAGTGCTGCCCTCAGAGTGACAGGAAAAAGCAAGTGATGGTGTAATTGTGGGTACAGTGGGTCTAAACACTTGAACCTTTCAAGTTAGTTTGGTTTTGTTGCTCATCTGTAAAATGGGGACAATAATAGTACTTTCCTCCACTGAGCTGTTATGAGGGTTAAATGAGATGAATTACATGAGCTACCCAGGACCTGTCCATAAATGGCAGCTGGGTAGGTATTATTTCATTCTGTGGCTTCAGCATGGCTTTGAGCAGAATGCAAGCAGACTACTGGTCCTTGTAGACCAACAGTGCCCTCGTCTAGGACATGTAATCCTTCTTGTAACAAACACCTGGAAAATACCAGCTTGCTGGCTGGAGGAGCAACCTTGTCAGAGAGAGCCTGACAGCTCTTTTTTGCAGACTGAACTCCCTGCTCAGCCAGACACAGTGCCAGCAGCTGTGGGGCTCATAAGTCCCCTGTCGTGCTATCTTTCGTTTAAATTGGAAAGATCTTGGGAAGGGACTGGACAAGACCCAGTCTTGGCGGCCTTCTCACCATCTTGGTCAGGTGAGACCAGGTTTGGCGGCTGTCTCTCACTTTGGAGGTTAGCGTGGGGGAGGGAAGTTTCCAGGGAAGAGAATTGCTTTTTCCTGGAAAAAAGCAGTGTTGGGCAAAAAAAAAAGAGTCTACCAATGTGCGCAAGTGCTCTGAGTGAGTCAAAGGAAATCAGCCCCGGGCCCCACCCTCAGGATGTGACTGATGACTTCTAGGTCATTGTAGCCTGTCTTCAAAGAAGAGTTGCCTTTGGTTTCTTCTTTCCCAGGGAGTTGAGCAAATTGATCCTAAGGCTTTTCAAGGTTTGGCATCTAAAGTTTTGACCTTGGTTTAATATGAGGGAGGAACTTACAGGTTGCAAAGACGAAACTGAAAAAAAAGTGAAAACGTGTAACGAAAAATACTTGAAATACACTCAAGGCCCCTTAACATTCAATCAGCACTTCCAAACAGAAGCTATTTTTATATTCCTATTTACTAGCATGATATACTATGGTTATTTTTCCCCAACTCAAGAGGATGGGATAGTTTCCCCCTTTCTTCAAATAGTTCTTAGTTTGAATGTGACACAGAGTCCCCATTTTTCCCATAGATTGTATATTTATAGCACTTGGGAATAGCCAGAGTGCTGTGTGTCTCCTAAAAGTACTTCTGTATTTGAATTACGGAGGAAATGACTTAATAGGATTCTGATCTGTTGGCAGTCTTGATGGAGCAGGAGCTGAGAGAACAGGACTCCGTGTTCCGGGCCAGGGTCCTGTCTGTTCTGAACACGGTCCTTGAGGCTGCCCTCAGCCATGTGCACCCCGGGAAGGGTGCTGGGGGCAGGCGGCCCCGCTGCTTCACCAGGGGAGGCTGTGGGCGTGAGTACAGGCTCCACATCACGGGCTTGGCTGCAGCTCTGCCCTGCACTGGCTCTGAAAGCTTGGGGCAGTTCTTCTCCTTTCTGCTGCTTTTGGTGTTTCTTCTCTAAACTGGCCTAACAGGAATGACACCTGGGGTTATGGTAAGAATTTGAATAACACAGGGAAAGCTCTTACCGTAGTGTTTGGCATGGAGGGAGCCCTAAGAAATGGTTCTTGTTCCTGAGGGAGGTTCAGAGCAGGGCGCGGGGTAGCTTCTGTCCCTTGCATCCTTCTTCCCATCTAGTGGACTTCTTTGGAAGCCCAGTGGCCCTTCCTGAGACCAGCTGAGATCTTTCCTTGGGTGGAGATGCCCTCAGAAAGCCAAGTAAGATCCAAGGTGGGTGATGTGGCACAAAGACAGCCCTTCTAAGCCCACCTCTGGTCCAGGCCTCCACTCTGCCATCATGTGCATGCGGGCTGGTCCTCTGCGTTACTTGAGATATCACACGATGGCCCGGAGCCAAATACACATTAGCCTGGAGGGTCCTCCGTGTAGCAGATGACCCCTTTACAGCCTTGCACTCTAGGTGACAATGGGCAGCTAGCTAGTTGAGCATTTAGGAACTAGGTTTTTTTTTTATCTATATTACTTTATTTTATGTTTGGTTGCACTGGGTCTTTCGTTGCTGTGCGTGGGCTTTCTCTAGTCCCGGAGAGCAGGGGCTGCTCTCCAGTCATGGCGCTGGGGCTTCTCTTCATGGCGGCTTTTCTCGTTGTGGAGCACAGGCCATAGGTGCGTGGCCCTCAGTCGTTGCAGCACCCAGGCTCAGTACTTGCGGCGCATGGGCTTAGTTGCTCTGTGGCATGTGGACCAGGGATTGAAACCCATGTCGCCTGCACTGGCAGGTGGGTTCTTACCCACGGTGCTACCAGGGAAGTGTAGGAACTTGGTTTTTTATTGTTGTTTTTTAAAACGAGTTTTATAGTATAATTTATATACAACAAAATGCTTCCATTTTAAATGTAAAGTTCGGTGAGTTTTGAAAAAATGAATACCACATGTGAGTACCACTTGAATCCACATACGGAGTATTTCCATCAACCCTTCAATGTTCCCCTGTATCCTGTTCCACTAGTCTCCCCATTTTCCTACCCACCCCCCCGGCAACTGCTGATCTGCTTTCTGTCACTGCAGAAAAGTTCTTATTTTCTAGAATTTCACGTGAGTCAGGCCTCTTTCATTCATCGCAGTGCTTTTGAGAATCATCCATGTTGTTGCAGTATATCCGTGGAGTCTTCCTACTTCCTGTTGAGTTTTATTCCATTATATAGATATGCCACAGTTTGTTTATCCATTCCCCTGGTGATGGACATTTGGGTTGTTTCTGGTTAAGTGTATTGTATAGCTAAATATTTGTGTTCAAATCTTTGTGTGGATATATGTTTTAATTTCTTTTGGATAAATGCTGGGAGTGGAGTTACTGGGCAATATGGTAAATACAGTATGTGTTTAAATTTATAAGAAACGTCCAGAATGTTTTTCAGTGTAGCAGCAGTGTTTTACACTCCTACCAGCAATGTCACTGACCCTTGGTATTGTCTGTATCTTTTATTTTGGTCATTCTAGTGGCTGTGAAGTGGTGTCTTATTTTGGCTTTAATCTGCATTTTCCTAATGGTTAATGATGCTGAGGTCTTTCCATGTGCTTGTTGGTCATTCATATATCTTCTTTGTGGTGTCTTTTCAAATATCTTGCCTATATTTAATTTGTTTCTGTCTTCACAGTTGGATTATATTAGTTCTTTTTATACAGAGACATCACTTTGCCAACAAAGGTCCATCTAGTCAAGGCTATGGTTTTTCCAGTGGTCATGTATGGATGTGAGAGTTGGACTGTGAAGAAAGCTGAGTGCCGAAGAATTGATGCTTTTGAACTGTGGTGTTGGAGATGACTCTTGAGAGTCCCTTGGACTGCAAGGAGATCCAACCAGTCCATCCTAAAGGAGATCAGTCCTGGGTGTTCATTGGAAGTACTGATGTTGAAACTGAAACTGCAATACTTTGGCCACCTCATGCGAAGAGTTGACTCATTGGAAAAGACCCTGATGCTGGGAGGGATAGGGGGCAGGAGGAGAAGGGGACGACGGAGGATGAGATGGCTGGATGGCATCACCAACTTGATGGACTCCAGGAGTTGGTGATGGACAGGGAGGCCTGGTGTACTGCAATTCATGGGGTCACAAAGAGTCACGACTGAGCGACTGAACTGAACTGAACTGAATATATATCTATATATATGAGAGGGAGAGGAAATAGTTCCTCCTATTCTGTGGCTTTATTTTTGTTTTCCCAGTAGTGATTTTTGATGAGCAAAAGTATTAATTTTGAAAAAGCCTTATGTTCCAGTTATGTCCCTGATGGTTTGTGGCTTTTAACCCTAAGAAATATTGGCCTATACCAAAGTTACAAAGATTTTCTTTTAGGTTTTCTTCCCTGATAGCTCAGTTGGTAAAGAATCTGTCTGCAATGCAGGAGACCGCGGTTCGATTCCTGGGTCAGGAAGACCCACTGGAGAAGGGATAGGCTATCCACTCTAGTATTCTTGGGCTTCCCTTGTGGCTCAGCTGGTGAAGAATCTGCCGGCAATGCAGGAGACCTGGGTTTGATCCCTGGGTTGGGAAGATCCCCTGGAGAAGGGAAAGACTACCCACTCCAGTATTCTGGCCTGGAGAATTCCATGGACTATACAGTCCATGGGGTCGCAAAGAGTCGGACACGACTGAGCGACTTTCACTTTCAAACTTTTCTAGGAGTTTATGGTTTTCAATTTCATATGTTGTCTATTACCCATTATGAGTTAATTATTGAGTATGCTGTGAGTTGAGGCTCAATACTTATAATTTTTGCAGTGTCCCTTTCCCTGTGGAAATGCCTTGGCACCTTTGCTGGAAATCACATACATTTGTGGGTCTGTTTCTGGATTGTCTCTCTCTATTGATCTATGTGTTTCCCTGTCATACTGTCTTGATTACTATATTTTATAGAAGTCTTGAAACTGCTTTGGTTGTTCTAGGTCATTTTCATTTCCTTAAAAAGTTTAGAATCAGCTCATCAAGTTCTAAAAGAAAATCTACTGGAATTTTGATTGCAATTTTGTCCAACCCATGAATCAGAATTGCCAGAACATGATAATTAAAAGCAGACTATTAATAAATTTGGCACATCTACACACAACCTGCACGTAATATCGTGGCTTCCCGGTGACAGACTGAATACTTCTCCCTAAGACAGTGAACAGATGAGTATGCTTTCTCTCATCACTTCAGTTCTCTCCATGGGAGAGAATTGCCATCTTAACAATATTGAACCTTCAGATCCATGAGCATGATATGTGTGCCTGTTAACTTAGGTCTTTATATTTTTTGCAGTTTTTTAAAAATTTCAGTGTATAGGTTTTGCACATACTTTGTCAAATTGACTGCAAAGTATATCATGGTTTTTGATGGTATCATGTAAGTGTATATTTTATTTCATTTCCCAAGTGCTCATTGCTGGTATACAGAAATATAATCGAGTTCATATATTGACCTTATATGACCGTTATAAGTTCAACTCACTAGTTTTAGTAGCTCTGTGTGTGTATATAGATTCCTTAGGATTTTCTAACATAATAATGTTATTTGTGAAAAAGATTTATGTTTTCCCTATCCATTGTCTGCTCCTTTTCTTTGTCTTTTGAGCCTTTGGGGGGCAATTATTAGAGTTTGCAGTGCTAAACAGAAGTGATGAGAGAAAGCATCCTTGTCTGTTCACTGTCTTAGGGAGAAGTATTCAGTCTGTCACCGGGAAGCCACGATATTACCTGTAGGTTGCGTGTAGATGTGCTAAAATTTATTAATAGTCTGCTTTTGATTATTACCATGTTCTGGCAATTCTGAACATGTCAGTGATAAAGTACTGTCCCCCAGGAGTTTAAGTTCCAAACAATTGCTGAGTTACTGTTGGGTTTTATTAATGTATATGAAAGCTTAGAATTCACACATTTGTATTGATTATCTGTTAGTAGCTGTATTTTATGTGGAAGTGAGAATCCCTGGTCGTAAATTGCTCCGCTGTTCCCTCCCCACGCACTGTGACTTGGCTGCATGCATTCTTCGGAGAATGCGTTTGTAACAAGTTGAAGTCCTTCCAGCTCACCTCGGGTACAGTTTGTGCCTCTCGCGCCTGGGATGAACACGTTCCTGCATTTACACAGTAAAGTCCAAATAAAGAGTTACAGCATGATAAATGCAAAGATGAAGAAACAAAACTTCACTTACCTCAGTTCTATGGTCTATATGACTGTTGGAGTTTTTACTTATGTCTTAAAATTTAAGACATTTATGACAGTGGAACTTCCTTGGTGGTGCAGTGGTTAAGATGCCTTGCTTCCAATGCCAGGGCCACAGGCTCCACTCCTGGCCAGTGGAGTTCTGCATGCCCTGCCGTGTGGCCAAAAAAGGAGAAAAGTTTAAACAGTGAAACTATGAGGTGTAATATTTTTGTTTGCTAAAGGCAAATTTTAATTCATACAGGAGCTATTTACTGAATTGAGTAATATCCTTAAAAATTGAAGGTTATTCATCTTAATTGCTCTTCTTATTGCTTAATTGTAATACTCGTTTTTGTGTTGGGCCAATATGTAGGTCTAAGTTTTTTTCCTTTTAACACATTATTGACTGGGGGATTCTTGCAGAAACTAATGCCTGTAGCGTTAATACGTCTCCAGTCAATAAGTGTTAAACATATATTAATGAAGTAGGAAAAATATTCAGTTGTTAGGTTTGCATGTTTGTACTGCATTATCTTATTTTTTATTGCTTACTTTTGTTTTGGAGAAGGAAATGGCAACCCACTCCAGTATTCTTGCCTGGAGAATCCCAGGGACGGGGGACCCTGGTGGGCTTCTGTCTATGGTGTCACACAGAGTCGGACACGACTGAAGTGACGCAGCAGCAGCAGCAGCAACTTTTGTTTTATTGGCAAAATTTCTTTAGCAAATTTCAATAAGAGAAAACTTTTGCTGTCAGCAGTTCTTTGCTGGTCATCATTGTTGTTCATTCCAGTTCATGATTATCCAAGACAGGAATTTCAGTGCAGTAGGGAAGCGTCAGCTGCAGCTCTGGTGAGCTGGGGCCTGGGCAGGGCCAGCCCTGGGCAGTAGTCAGCCCACACCCCACCCCACCAAGCAGACGGAGTGCGCTTTGGTTGATTACTTGTGGTTTATTATGTTTGTCTTCTGGGGAGCATTTTGAGTTTTGCTCTGAGGCAGGGGCACAGATAAAAGACAGACAGATTAATGATTAAAAGACATGAGGTGATTTTGTGAAGTTCTAGTGGAAAACCCTGGCCTGGGAGTCCGGAGACTCTGCCCTCCCATCACCTCATCTGCTTTTCACCTCTCTGGGGTTGAATGAGGCCATCTCAGTGATTTCTTCTGGTTCTGAAATTCAGTGGTTCTCTTGTCTCGTTGTAAAGTATAAAGGGCTATTATTACTGTCGTTCATATCAGTGGACAAAGAAGAAGCCCTGGAGACATTGACCAGTGGGAGGGAAGGACAAGGCAATTATATATTTAAACACTTTCTGTGTGTGTGTGTGTGTTAAGTGGCTTCAGTTGTGTCCGACTCTTTGCGACCCTGTGGACTGTAGCCCGCCAGGCTCCTCTGTCCGTGGGATTCTCCAGGCAAGAATGCTGGAGTGGGCTGCCATTTCCTCCTCCAGGGGATCTTCCTGACCAAGGGATGGAACCCACGTCTCTCATGTCTCCTGCACTGGCAGGCAGTTTCTTTACACTAAAGGCAAACAGAAGAGTCTTGTCCTCGGCCACTTCAGTGCCACTCACTCTTGTCATGATGATGACCTTGCACCTCATCTGTAGGACTCTGGGGCCTTTATGAAGTTAGATTGCAGAGGACAGACAGGTGGTGGCTAACTCATGATATGTCTGCCTTTGAGGTTTCTCCTGGGTGCTTAGCTCAAACCCACCTCTGCCAGGGAGTTTTCTGTGGCCTCAGACAGCAGAGGCAGAGGCAGATATAATACCAGAGGTCAGAGCCTCTCCAAAGGTGTTCATGGCTTACCACCATCCTTACCACTTGGAGTGCTTCCAGACTTAACAGATCCAGAATCTAAGGTGAGGTTCCAGGGATCTGCTCATAAACTGTTTCCAGGAGATATAAAGCCTTCTGAGGTTTGAGCACCATTCATGTGGGAGAGTGACCACAAGAGTGAAGATTTGAAAATGGTTCAAAGCTGATACAGTACAAATGAATTACTGAACATATTTTACTGCCTTTGTTGTTTCACAGTATCTTGTAATTATTAAATAACCAGTGTTTTGTCCTTCAAGCTCATCATTCTGCAAAATCAAGAGATGTCATTTTAAGTAATATCAAGTACTATGAGAAAATAAAATGAGATGACTGATCATGACAAATCATAAGGTGACATTCACCACATGGAATCCATGGCCTGAATAAAAGGTTAGGGAAACTATCGATGGCTAATGAGAAAGTCAAGTTTAATTAATTGTCCTCTGATGAACAGATTTGCATTGGGATTTGGCTTCTGAGCTCAATAGCTAATTACAAGCTAGCTTGTGAACAGTAGGTAATCTGCCTCCACAGTTTCATGTTGGAGATGTCACAATTGCTATTTGTTGAAGGACAGCCAGGCAGAGGGACTGGATACCAACCAAAACTTCTCTAGGGGCATCCTGAGATAGTGATCTTAGAGAATGGGTCCAGTCGTCACCCACAGGCTGAGATAGAATCTGTAGCTTTGAAGCACATGCTGTACCTTTGCACAAGGCAACGTACCTGGTTGCCTTTAAATCATGGAGCAACAGGGACTGTGAGATGGTCTCTAGTTGACCCCCTTCTAGCCATGATGAGTCCAATTGTTTCAGACAATGCTGTCTTCCCCTGTTCTTCTAGTTCTACCTCCCTTTCAGACAGCATTCCTGTAATTTACCATATCAAGAGCATTTGACAGGATTCAACACCCAGTCATCATAGAAGTTCTCAGCCATCTTGGAACAGAAGAGAACTCCCTGAACCTAGTAAAGGGCAGCGACAACCGCAAACCAACTTGCAGCTAACAACACACTGAGAGGTGCAAGCCCGAATGCTGTTTCCTTGATATCAGAAAATCACTCTGGCTGCCAAGAATGGACTGTAGAGAGCCGGGCTGAAGTAGGGTATTTAGGGGCATCTAGGGGGTTACTGCAGTAGTTCGGGCAAAGATAAAAGTTAGACTTGGGTGGCAGCAGAAGAAATGAAAGGTATTTGAAAGGGAAAGTAGACAAGGCTCACAGATCTATCTAGCTAGGGAATGTTATAAGGACAATTCAACTGGGTAGATGGTGCTGGAGTATTAGGAGGATGGGAAATACCATTTTCTTCTGCAAAGACCCCTACCCTCTATACCCTAGAGTCAATTAGAAGAGTCTGGTATCTGTGGAAGAGATGTGTATGCAGAAGAGAAGCATTTGAAAATACTAAAATATACAGCCCTCCCGGGTGGTGGAGTGGTAAAGTGTCTGCCTGCAACGCAGGATACACAGGAGACACAGGTTTGATCACTGAGTCGGGAAGACTCCTAGAGGAGGAAATGGCAACCCACTCCAATGTTTTTTCCTGGGAAATCCCATGGGTAGAGGAACCTGGCGGGCCATAGTCTTTGGGGCTGCAAAGAGTTAGGCACAGCTGAGTGAGAGTGTGCATCTCTGACTACACATAGGCATTGAATGAGAAACACAAGTCTTATGAAGTAAATTGTTGGGAAGATGCCAGTACAAAAATACTGGAGAAGAAGTGAGAATGATATATTTCAAGGTGCTTTATCTTTAACATACTATCTCATTTAAGTATCACTAGAGCTTGTAAGATAGATTTTTTTGGATACCTGTTTTTGAATGAGCAATTGGAGTCTCAGATTCATTAAGTCATTTGTCCAACACTGATCAATAGTGGAAGAGTTTTTCTTAGCCTATGTCTTCAGATTCCAGCCTCCCTGATCTTTTTCAGTGCTGCAGTGACGGTTAATTTCAGCTTTGAATAGCGTCATCAGAGAGAATTCACGTCTATACAGGCTAGAGTCTCTCTTATCGGCTGTTTTCGTTTTCTCCCACCAGCTTAGGTAAATCCTACTTACCCTTCAAGGCTCAGTTCAGATTGTTCAACTCCCATAAATCTTTCTTGCCCGTTCCTACACACTGATTTCTTTCATATTAAAAAAAATTAATTATACTTGATTTCATACCATATATCAAAAGTAGTATTTCAACATGTAATCAGTATAAAAATTGAGTTGCTTTACAGTCTTTTTTCCTGAAGTCTTTGAAGTCTAGTGTGCATTTTACCCTTACAGCACATCTCTGCTTGGACATGTCCATGTCTCCATCTAGTGGCTTCTCCGCCTCCATCTCCTCTTCCCTCCGCCACTTGTTCCGTCTCCATCACTTCTGCTGCTGCTGCTGAGAAAACAGTGCCTTTCCCTGTTATCACTCCCTTGGCCTGAAACCCCACCACAACCTGACACTCCAGCCCGTCTCTGCCACAGGCCCCTAGCGCCTTCTCCTCAGCGGGGCCTCGCACTACAAAACCCCCTTTCCAAGCGCCTGCCCATTGCCACCTGGGCAGAGCCTGCTTCCAGGCCCTCCGTGAGGGAGCGTCTCTTCCTGCTTCGGTGGCTTTGTGGCTGGACCCTTATGGACTGGGACCTGGGCAGTGTGGTCCCAGCCCGAAGGGTCCTAGGGCGCACCCCCTCCCCTGGACCTGGGGCAGTGAGAGTGTGTTGGCCCCCTCGATGCCACCACTTCTGGCCGCGTCCCCTGTGTCTCCTTGGCTTCCTCCTCCAGCACTAGGCAGGTCTCCGGGACAGGGCAGCAGTAGTGAGGCTGCAGGCTTTGTTACTCCCAGACCAGGAGGGTGGCTGGAGAAATGAGTTCCCTCCTCTCACCCTCGGACCTCCCCACAGAGCTTACATTTTGTGTCACTCAGTGTGTGTGTGTGTGCGCACCACATTCTATTTGAACTGTGGTGGCTCAGTGGTGATCACCTGCCAATGCAGAAGACGCAGGAGACACAAGTTCGATCTCTGGGTCAGGAGGAGCCCCTGGTTGAGAGAATGGCAGCCCACTCCCGTATTCTTGCCTGGGAAATCCCACGGACAGAAGGAGTCTGTCTACAGTCCATAGGGTCTACAGACTACAGTCCATAGGGTCACAGAGTCACACACAGCTGAGGACGCACGCACATGTGAACTGTTACTTAAGTATGCATCCATTTATTTGGACATTCATTATTTCACTCAACCCAAAACTATTGAATGCATACATGTAGAGGCACTCTTCTGCATGGTAGTTCTGTATCTAAGGCTTGAATCCTCAGTCAAGCTTGAAGATTATTTTTGTGGTGGTGGGAAGACCCAGATCCTGGCGCAGAACACGAATGTAGGGCCAACTGAAGGGAAGAGTGGTGGGATTTCTCTCTCAGCTTTGTTCTCTCGGGCCTGCATGCTGGCGAGTCATGCGGTGCTTCAGGGTGCTCTGGGTTCAGAGGAGGGATGGTGTCCACCTTAGGGGGGCTGAGCGTGGTCTTACGTGAAGTCCAGGTGACGAATGAAAGAAGAATTTCATTTTCTAAGCCATTTCTCTGCCTGATCCTTAGACCACTGTCCTCTGTGTTTAAACTGGGGCGTGGGAATGACCATCTTAGCGAGTCTAACAGTGACAACCGAGAGTCAAAAGACGGAAGATTTCTGTAATTGTGAACTATGTAGTGACTGCATGTGGTCTTATAGAGTACTCCTAGTCAGAGGTGCATTTTCCACCCCCTCCCCTGCCCTGGTCATCAGATGAAAGCACACCTGGTAACCTCAGAGGGGTGAGCATAGCCACAATAGAAAAGCATCACCTTCGCTGTCCTCCCAGGCATGGGAGGGGAGAAAGTTATACTTTCTCAGCTCTCCAGCTTTCTCTGCTGTCTTAGCCTGTGTATTCCTAAAGGAAAGCCAAGATGAAGGGTCACAAACAGGCAGTCTGAGAAATAATACTAGATACCCCTGGTGGCTCAGATGGTAAAGAATCTGTCTGCCCTGCAGGAGACCTGGATTCGATCCCTGGGTCGGGAAGATCCCCTGGAGGAGGGCATGGCAATCCACTCCAGTATTCTTGCCCAGAGAATCCCATGGACAGAGGAGCCTGGTGGGCTACAGTCCACGGGGTTGCAAAGAGTCAAACACATCTGAGCAGCTAACACTTTCACCAGGAATGAAGAATGGGACAGTGAAACAGGGAAGGCAGAAAAGCCACTAGAAGAATGTCATGTTAATACACAAATGACCAAGAAGCGCATGAAAATGTGCTCAGTATCACTAGTTATCAGGGGAATTCAAATTCGTATCTCAATGAGACGCCCCTCAATGACTACTGAGATGGCTAAATTGCAAAGACTGGCAGCTGCAGAGGTTGCTGAGAACGTGGAGTCATTGGAGCTCTCATAAATTATTGATAGAAGCATAAAGTGGGGACAGCCACTTAAAAACAATTTGACCATTTCTCATAAAACTAAATGTACATGTCTGTGACCTAGCATTTCTGTTCCTAAAAACTTACTCAGTGAGAATATCCATCCGCAGCCAGACTTGGGTAGGGATGTTAGCTATAGCAGCAAATACTAAGATCAGCATATTTGCAGAAGGATAGACGAGCAAACCGGTTGCTATACAACATTGTTCCCTGCAGCATCAGACTTCACTTTCCCCACCAGACACACCCACCGCAGAGCCTCATTTCTGCTTTGGCTCAGCCTCTTCATTCCTTCTGGAGCTGCTTCTCTGCTCCTCCTCAATAGCATATTGGATGCCTTCCAACCTGTGAGGCTCATCTTTCAGTGTCATGTCTTTTCACCTTTTCATGCTGTTCGTGGGGTGCTCAAGGCAAGAATCCTGGAGTGGTTTGCCATTCCCTTCTCCAGTGGACCACGTTTTGTCAGAACTCTCCACTATGCCCCATCTGTCGTGGGGGACCCTGCACGGCCTGGCTCATAGCTTCATTGAATTACACAAGGCTGTGATCCATGGGACCATTTTGCTTTCGGTGATCATGGTTTTTGTTCTGGAGGCTGTGGGATTGTAGTTCTCGTTTCTTCTGTCTGCCCACTGATGGATGGGGATAAGAAGCTTGAGTTCTGTTACAGCGTGGCATCTGGCTTCCTCCAGTGGGCGAGGAGAGAGAAGGAGAGAGGTAGCACACAGCCTTTAGTGACCTAGTCCCAGAAGTTACACACTCTCATTTCCACCTCATTCTGTTCCTTAGAAGTGAGTAACTAAGCACAGTCCATACTCAAGGGTAAGGGGATCAGCCTTCATCTTTTGAAGGAAGGAGCATCAGAGAACTTGTGGACATATTTTGAAACCACAATGTATTTCCAATAGAGTTCAACCTTTATCCTTACATGCGTATCAGTTCTGCATTAAATCCATTCCATCTAGTCGCCTTCAAACTTTGGCCAGCTCCAAACCCTACAGAAATGTAATACGAGGGTTAATAGAAGAAGTTACATTCCCTGTTGCTGCAACTTGTCCCAAGTCCGTAATTTGTATTTGTCATCTCCCTTCCTACTATCTGTCTGTATTTCCCTTATGCTCAGCTGGTTCTCTGACTGACTTTCATTGTTTTCTTGAATGGATGACTGAAACCCTCATCTGTGAAGTCTCTGGGCCTCTAGCTGCCTTCGCATTGTAAGGCCGTGATTGTTGCAGCTACTCATTTCATCATCACTGATCACAGAATCGTAAGTTGATATCCCAGTGAATCTCTGTGTTCCAGATATACTCCTGTCTATGCACATTATCATGAAGAGCTAAGTCTGCTCTTAAATAATCAGTCAATTACTCTTGCCAGTATAAGAGCACCTTTCTTTGCTTGCTGGTCTACTGGAGACAGAAATGGCACCCCACTCCAGTACTCTTGCTTGGAAAATCCCATGGACGGAGGAGCCTGGTAGGCTGCAGTCCATGGGGTCGCGAAGAGTTGGACACAACTGAGTGACTTCACTTTCACTTTTCACTCTCATGCATTGGAGAAGGACATGGCAACCCATTCCAGTGTTCTTGCCTGGAGAATCTCAGGGACAGAGGAGCCTGGTGGGCTGCTGTCTATGGGGTCACAGAGAGTCGGACACAACTGAAGTGACTTAGCAGCAGCAGCAGCAGCTACTGCCATGAGGAGGCCAAAGTTAACAAGTGAAAGTCTCAAGTTCAGTGGAAGGCCTACTATTTTCCCTAGGGAAATAATTCTCCTACCTGAACGTAATTAATATGTAATGTCTGTAGAAATTAATACAAAAGAATTATGGTAATGGGAAATGCAAATTTTAGCTAGATTAAAAGGGGTGATGGTGAGTTGGGGGCCGGTTTTCTGCTAATCCTGAACCAGTGTTGCTGGACACTGGGGACATGGCACTGTGTACATACCATAGAGAATGTACATATGTACATACTGTGCATATACAGTGTTCTGGAGGACAGCGTCCTAACAGCAGGATGTTTCAAACATTGGAGAAGAGTATGATCCCTGAGAAGTGGGAAACAAATGGAGCAAGGGCTACTATCACAGAGGCTTCCTGCCTGGAGGCAGCTCCAAGGCCGGGCTTCAGACAAGGGAGACTACATATACGGTTCCCATGAAAATTACTATCATCCTCCTGACAGTTTATTAATGAAGGTGCCTTCAGATTGAAAAATATCTTCAGTATTACAGGGAAAAGAACAGAGTCAATTATTAGACTGTTGCCATTCTTTTCAAAAGTTACAAATGCTTGAGAATGTTTCAAAATATTTTATCATGGAAAATGTTAAACATACACAACATAGAAAGAATAGAATAATGAATCCCCGTGTATCCGCCAGCCTCTTAGGGGATCTTTACCAAGACTCCAAAGAAATCTAGAATTCTGGGTTCACATTGCAGGTAACTAAGGTGGCTACCGCAAGAGAAGAATGTATTCTCACTGTTCTGTTTCCTTCACAGCTTGAGTGATCACATTGCCTACCCCAAGAAATGGATTTCTTCCCCTCCAGTGGGTTTATTTGCTCAGGTTGTCTTTAACCAGAGGGGGTCAAGGCCAGAGATGAGGAGGGGTCTAGCTGTGCCTACTGGAGGGAGCAGTGTCCTCCTGTTTCTTAGTAATTTACTGTAAATCAGTTCTGATACTTGTCAGAGTTTTATTTAGCTCTGTTCTTATTTTCCTTCTGTTGGAATATCATTCGTTTTTCTTGGACTGTGGGATACGGTCCATGACCTTCACCTGGGCTCCAGCATTACTGTCTGTAGTATTTCACAGTAAATGAATTGGTATAACATCACCCATCTTCCTTCTATATTGTTTGACTCTTGCATTTTGATCAGCCTAGGCTGCTCACTGTTTTCCATCTTAGTTCAGGGAAACCAGAAAAAAATTGCTTTGAAATTGATTTTTTTTTTTGGTATGTTTTTCTAATGAAATTCTGTGATGGCCTTGGTTGTGTTTTTCCAAATTTCCTCCCATCTCACTTCTGTTTTCACACTGAGATGCAGTTGTTTTTCACACTCTGGAGCACAGAAAAAAATATGGACTGAATTCTATGCTGAGCAGCACCCATTTGGACCTCTGGGTTTTAATGGGGGTACTGCATTTGAAAGATCATATTGGCAAATAGGAGCGCATCAAGGGGAGAGCTAACAGATCGGTCGGGGAGCAATATATGAAGATCTAACCATGGAGGGAAAAAAACCTGGGGAGACGCAGTAACTATCTGCAAAAGCTGTACTGAAAGCCAACTGTGACCAGTGAGAAATTAGAGAAAGGCAAATTTCGTTTCATAAGATCCTTATAATCTTACAAATTATAAGAGTAGATTAGATTCAAAATATCCAGCATTTAAACCAGGTGGTCTCATAAAGAAATGTGTTCTCCTCCCTGAGAGTCAGATAAAGGCCTGATAACATCTCTTAGGAATATACTTACAGAAGGTGTTCCCAGTAACAACAGAAAACCTGTTTAGAGCACTTATTTTGTGCCACGTACCATTCTGAGCACCTTTCCTATCTTACCAATTTAATCCCCAACAGCAGCCTTTTAGATAGGTGCTTTAGATTCATAGACTGCTATTCTAAAGGCTTAATAGAAAGGTGCATGGCACATCTATCTGGTGTTAGAAAACACCCCCATGGAACTATCAAATACATTAATATTTCTGTGGTAAGGCATGTGAATATAACATTAAATGGAATGGGTTAGATTTTGCTGCCAAATGAATTCAGGTCAGCTCTTCTCATGAATAGGTTTTCAAATTATTTTTTCAACATTATTTATTTAAAAATGTATTTATTTATGTATTCGTTTGGCTTTACCGGGTCTTAGTTGTGGCATTCAGGATCTTTAGTTGCAGCGTGTGAGACAAGTTCCCTGGCCAGGGATCGAACCCGGGCCTCCTACATTCGGAGTGCAGAGTCTTAGCCATTGGACCACCAGGGAAATCCTTTGAAATAACTTTAGATTTATAGATTCTGAATTGTAGATGAGGGAATAGGGTCTCATTTTGTTAACTTTCGTTTGCTAATGAAGACACTGAGGCATAGGCATTCAATAACTGGCAAAGAGTTGGCCTCTTAACCGCCCCCTGTGCTGCCACTCACTAAGCTCCACCTCCTCTTATTGAGTTGAACCAAGTGCCACCAGGCATCTCTTCCAATTCTGGGAGCTTTGATTTCCTGACCTCTGACTCCAACCTGTCCCTCAAGCTCTTTCCTTGAGATGCGTTAGGGAGATGCAAGATCTGTTCCCAGAGGCCATATTGAAATGAAAGAGATCTGGAAAAAGGAGACGGCCTATTTCTGCTCCAGGTAGATTGTGTCTCACGGGTGGCACCTTAGTGTAATTGTCCTCCAATCACTAGGCAGAGCCGACTGAAGAGAAAATTACGTGTCATCATGATTTGTCTTCCGTGAACTTCCCTTTCGTATCTCTCTACCTGTCACCCAGACCACCACCGCCTGAATCCCGATGACTTGGGACTGCCTCCTTTCCATCCATGTTCCAGGAATGATTTTCCCAGAAGGAGCTGATGTCTCTTAACCTTTCTTCCACCATCTGGAGATGCATTTTGGAGTAGTGGAAAGAAAATGGATTTGTACATTCAAATATCTGAATTTAGGTCCAGAGATGCAAACTTGGGCAAAGTCACTGAAACTCATTCACCAGTTTGTAAAATGAGATAGATAGTACTTATCCAGGGATGAATTCTGATTTTAAGGGCCTTGAAGTTTATCCTCTTTGGGGGACCCTTTTTAAACAAAAGAATACAAAATTGTGAATACAAATTGGGTGGGTACAAAATGTGTATTTATTTAGAAATGATGCCCATGGACATAGAAGGGAAGTACAATGCTTTGGAAGTGAAGTGTAAAGAAACCATCATACTAACAAAAGGCCTTTTTGTGTGTGTATGAATATATCACTTGGGCCCCTTACCAGAGCTAGGAAGGGGTCCATTCAGCGAAGGGTCTTGAAGCTTAAGATTTATTAATATCATGATAAATTTGCTTCTTTGTCAGCCTCATAGAGTTGTGAAAATTAAATCACAAGACTAAATATATGAAAACCTGTTTTGTAATTACTAAACATAGTGTAGTGTTAATCTTTATTCTGATGTCTGAAACCAGGCATAAATGATTATTCAATAAATGACAAAATGGATGAAATTTGTTCTCTGCATGGTGTTAAAACTAAATTGTATTAGTTTTCCATAGGCCTTTCAAAATTTATCAGAATAATATATGCATACATTTTTACAAAATCGTCAAATATTGATAGAAGACTTATCAACAAAAAATGACAGTTCCATGTCTCACACTTCATATTTTCTGATTCCTCTTTCTAGAGTCAGTATATTTCTTCCATATTGCTAAAAAATACGTTTTATATTGCCTTCTGATTTATCGATGTTGGATAACATCTAGTAACGTTTTATTATGCTAGAGAAGGATATTGCTTTCTTCGTCTCATTCTCCAATACAGTTTTACTATGTATTTATGACTAAATTAATATGAAATATTGTTTATAGCCGAACCATAGTGAACTATGATTATATTTCTTCTCATAGGCATCTTTTTTACTTTCCTAAAGTTGGTAAGTGTGGCACTTTTTCTTTTTTTTAGATTTTTGTTGTATGTATACTGGAGTGTTCCCATTCTTCACAATAGCATTGTAGATGAGTTTTGCACAGTTCAGTTCCCCACACTGCAGAGAGCCAGGGAACCCGGTATTCTTCTGCTGAAGATCGCTGTTGTAGCTCTGTGTGCAGCAGGATGGAATTTCCATGTGCTGTCAACTGGACATCTTCTTCATCTCTCTCTCCCATGTTGGGTTTCCTACTTCCTGCACGCCTCCTCATCCTCTTTCTTGGTTTAGACCCTCTCCTTTTGGTGGGTCTTATTCTCCAATAGCTTCCTGAGGAAGGTTATTTGGGAGGTAAATTAACTGAGACTTTGAATGTCTCAAAAGTCTTTATTCTAGCCTTATAACTAACTGATAGTTTAAATGGATCTAGACCTGTAGGTTTAAAGTCATTTCAAATCAGAATTTGGAAGGCATTCTGTTTTATATATATATATGTTTAGCTTCTGGTATTACTCTTGCGAAGTTCTGGGAATTCCAATTCCCAATCAGTCCTTCATACCTGAAGATTTTTCCTTTTTGGAGATGATCTAAGAATCCACAATAGCATATGCGGTTGATTAGATTATTGCTCAGATATATTCACTGTTCTCCCTTTCCCTCCCACTGAGGTGAGTGGACTGTGCTTCCCAGCTGTTGGATTCTAAGCTTGGCCATGTGGCTTACTTTGGATGATGTGATATTAGCAGACTGTTGCAAGCAGAATTTGAAAAGCACTTATGTGACTGAGCTTGCTCTCTCACGCTTTGTCATCAGAAGCAGCAGAACACGCTGATGACTAGCCCACTGGTTCTAATAGATGGAACAAAGCCAGTCAGTCCTGGCCAAGTTCAACCGAAATCAGCAAAGCTGCCCAGCTGAGCCTAGTGGAGATCTGCCAACCCTCAGCTGATTCACAGATCAATGATAATAAATTGCTGTTATTTTAAGCCACTGAGTTTTTGGATGTTTGTCACATAGCATTTTGTGGCGATGGCTTTTGGTGTCAGGGATTGGTATCTATTGGTATTAGGAGTTGGTATCAGCAGTAGGATATAGACAGAAGAGGAACAAAAAATAAGGGGCATTGGTTTGGGGACTGAATGGTAGGCAACAGAAGCCTAATAAGAGGCTGGAAATAAAATCTAGATCTATGTTATGTAAAAATGAAATGGTTTGTGAATGTTTGGTAACTTGGAATATTCACCTAAAAATATTTGGATTTGTGCTGAGAGATCTTCAGAGAAAATGATGGAAGGGTGAACTAGTTGTATTTAGCTACAGATAATAGATGTGCAAGAAAGAAATGAATTCCTAGGTGAACCAGTCAGTTTTCAAGGAAAATGTAGATGAAATAGAGTCCAGGACTAGCTGAGTTGGAAAATAGCTTTTTCATCTTCAACTGGCTACTTAGTGGCAAGTCAACTACATTGGCCCCTCTTCCTGGGAGGCTCAGCAGTCTGTCCTCATACCTGTTCTGACTCTAGGTTTGCCACTATTCCTCACTGAGCTTCAGCAGGCACCACTGTCTGAGGACTTATAGATCACTTGTCACCGACTCAATGGACATGAATTTAGAAAACTCTCAGAGGCAGAAGCTGGAATCAAGATTGCTGGGAGAAATATCAATAACCTCAGATACGCAGATGACACCACCCTTATGGCAGAAAGTGAAGAGGACCTAAAGAGCCTCTTGATGAAAGTGAAAGAAAGAAGAGAGTGAAAAAGTTGGCTTAAAACTCAACATTCAGAAAACTAAGATCATGGAATCTGGTCCCATCACTTCAAGGCAAACAAATGGGGAAACAGTGGCAAAAGTGAGAGACTCTAATTTGGGGGGCTCCAAAATCACTGCAGATGGTGACTGCAGCCATGAAATTAAAAGACGCTTGCTCCTTGGAAGAAGAGCTATGACCAACCTAGACAACATATTAAAAAGCAGAGACATTACTTTGTCAACAAAGGTCCGTTTAGTCAAAGCTATGGTTTTTCCAGTAGTCATATATGGATGTGAGAGTTGGACTATAAAGAAAGCTGAACACTGAAGAATTGAAGCTTTTGAACTGTAGTGTTGGAGAAGACTCTTGAAAATCACTTGGACTGCAAGGAGATCCAACCAGTCCATCCTAAAGGAAATTAGTCTGAATATTCATTGGAAGGACTGATGCTAAAGCTGAAACTCCAATACTTTGGCCACCTGATGCGAAGAGCTGACTCATTTGAAAAGACCCTGATGCTGGGAAAGATTGAAGGCAGGATGAGAAGGGGACAGCAGAGGATGAGATGGTTGGATGGCATCACCGACTCGATGAACATGAGTTTGAGTAAGCCTCAGGAGTTGGTGTTGGACAAGGAGGCCTGGCATGCTGCAGTCCATGGGGGTCACAAAGAGTCGGACACGACTTAGCGACTGAACAGCAGCAACAGGTCATGAAATCACACACAGAGTAATGTCAGCTATCAGGTCCACTTCATACCAAAGGAGTTGTGAGAGGAGGCTCATGATCATGGACTCCACTGACCATATCACATATTGCATCACCTAGAAGGAGCAAGCTTCATAAAGCGCTGCAATGGTCACTAAGCCACAGGTGTAACTCCAGTTTGGAGACAGCTGTACCTGGGAAGGGTAGGGTTATAACCTTCAGGAGGCACTGTGCACATTACATCAGGTCCTCTGTATGATATGCGTCCCCAGTGGGAAGACTGTATGGGTCTGGGAACCAAGGGGTGGAAGCAGGAGAGGTACCAGGTATCATCAGCCCCAAGAGCCCACTGGGGAACTTGGTGTTTCTTGTCTCTGCAGCTCTGTGTTAGAGGTCCTGCTACCCAAATGCAGTGCACTCTTAACAGGAAATACAGCAAGGGTCCCATTGAACCACTTGCTATAGCTGTGACCAGGGCATTTTGGATGCCTTGTAACCCGTGACCAGCAGATGAAGTGAGTCCTCATCTAGGCAGAGATCATTGACTTTGGTCCGTAGGAGAAGTTGGAGCCGCTTTTTACACAATGGGGGCAAGGAGGAAATGTCTTTGGATCTCAGGTGATCCTCCTGGCCACCTCTTCTCCACCCTTGCTCAATTTTTGAACAGATATGGGCAACAAGTTCTGCCTGAAAAGAATGTGATTACTAAGACCCCTCTAGAATGAAAGTTTGGGTCATCTCACTAAGTAAGCCACCAAAAAGTTGCAGAATTGGTAACTGAGGGGGAGGGAAATTTAGATGGGATGGTGTAGGTGGAAGAGAACAGATCCCAATTGTAACCTCGAGACAAATGTCAGCATCAGGAGCTGTAGTTCTTTCCATAACTTCCCTCCTCTAAATTTTTCCTCTGGAAGAGAGGCCAGTAGGAACCATGGGGCATTCAACCTGTAAAGGGCAAGAAATTGGCAGTGGCAGCCATAACAGTTCACTGTTTAACTTTCCCTTAAACATAATCTGCTGCATAAATCAGAGTTGACTGATAGCCCTGCTGCCACATCTCTGTGTTCAGTGCCTCGTGAACAAAGAGGCCATCCTTCCCTCAGGCAGCTTCCAGCTGATAACTGAATACGGTGAGGCTGGGCTTCCCTGGTGGCTCAGTGGTAAAGAATCTGCCTGCCAGGCATGAGACCTGGGTTCGATCCCTGGGTTGGGAAGATGCCCTGGAGAAAGAAATGGCAACCCACTCCAGTATTCTTGCCTGGGGAATCCCATGGACAGAGGAGCCTGGCGGGCTACAGTCCTTGGGGTCTCAGAAGAGTTGGGCACAACTGACTGACTCTAAACAGCAACAGCAACTAGAGTGAGGCTTGGCCTACCCGAAGTGGAGCTCCCTTCATGAGCAGCCTTGGGTTCAGAGACTTCTCTTTGGCCTGGCTGAGACCTTTGCAGAGCTATTCTGGGGTCTGAAGCTTTTCCTACTCAAGTCTGTCTTTCCCCTCTCCTTCATAGGTATCAGACCTGCATTGTGATCTGAAGCCTCTTTCCATCTATTCTTGCTCTCTATCCTTCACAGGCATTTCCCCTAGTAAATCTCTTGTACATATCACCTCCTCTTGGTAATCCACAGAGGATCTGTCCTAGAGTGTTTTTTTGGCACTAGCAATTAACATACTATGACTTGGTATAGTTTCTGTTCACTGGCACTTGGGGGACGCTTTCCATTGAGGGAGTCAAGACTTTCAGTTAGAGGAAATGTTATGTCTTCTTTTCAAATCTTTCCAAATTTCCTTTTCTGGAGCTTTATTAGTTGAATATTGGACCTTCAGGATCAAGCTTCTAATTTCCCTGTCTTTTCTCTTCTATTGTTCATATCTTTGTCTTTTTGTTCTACTTTCTGAGAGACTTTCAACTTTATCATCACACTTTTCTATCCATTTTCCAAATTTCAGATCTCTTATTCTTAATTTCCAAGTGTTCATTCGTATTTTCCAATTATTTGTTTTCTTTAGTATCTTGTTTTTATTTCCTGTATGTACTTCCTCTTCTTGTCTAAGGGTGCTATCTTTAGGTTTTCATTTTTTTCTTCTGGTCTTTGGAGTGTTCATTATTCCTGGCATTGTTCTACTTCCTCTTACTTGTTTTGGACTTAGGCACCTTTCTCTACTTTGCTCAGGCCGGAATCTTCCAGTCATTCTCTGTCTTTACATATTGTGATTTGAGAAGAGAAGAGCCTAGTGGTTTCATCAGAAAACTGTGTGTTTCTGTTTCTCATCTTACTTGCTGACAGGTGAAAGGAGGAAAATTCTCTTCTCTACCACCTTATAACTGGAATTCATCCCTGATTTTTTCCATGTTGGAAGAGTAAATGCCTCACTCCTAACTAGCTTGTGTAGGGTTATGCCAGGAGAGCCCGCCCTGGAGGACTTGAAGAACCAACAGTGTGCAGGATACACGGATGCAGCTGGATTGAATGCCAAGAGCAGGAAGCATGGCAGAGCTGGGAAAGAGCACTGTTCCAAATGGTCTGTTCAAAAACAGGTTGGGAATTGTAATTGTGTTGAGGTAGACTCAGTCAGGGGGCTTCTCTGGTAGCTCAGCTGGTAAAAACAATCCACTTGCAATGCAGGAGACCCTGGTTCAATTCCTGGGTCAGGAAGTTCCCCTGGAGAGGGGATAGGCTACCCACTCCAGTATTCTTGGGCTTCCCTGGTGGCTCAGATGGTAAAGAATCCACCTGGAGTGCAGGAGACCTGGGTTTGATCCCTGGGTTGGGAAGATCCCTTGGAGGAGGGCATGGCAATCCATCCAGCGTTCTTGCCTGGAGAATCCCATGGACAGTTCTTAGGGTCAAAGAGAGTCGGATACAACTGAAGCGACTGAGGACAGGACAGACTCAGATATGGAAGAAGGAACAGATGGCAGAAGCTCTAGTGTGCATCAGAGTCAAGATGGAAGCAGCTGATTTGAATTTCTGTGCAGGTTCTTCTAGCGGCCATGTCAGACCCGTCTGGGTGCTGCTGCCTTCTTGGTCCTCAGTATCTTAACACAAAGTAGGGAACACCAGTGATCAGCTTCTAGAATCAGCAAGTGCTCTGTAGAAGAATCACTTGACCAAAATCTCAGAAAGTCACACTCTTGTTCTATCTCTGTCTACTTTGCCCTCACATTTTGTATATCTTGTTCAATTTGGGCATTCTTTTCCCCTACTGGAGATAAAGGTGTGGACGATGTCGGTGGTATGGCTAGAGGAGACTTCAGCATCTGAGATGGCTGAGGGGGACACCAGATCCACAGACTAACCAGAGCAAAGGCACAGGTGTGTCGCCTACCCGAGAATCATTACAACTAAGAATGATTGCCCGGCAGCAGGAGAAAGCCCCTCCCTTCCCTGGCACCTCATGTTGATACTGACCAATTCTCAAACCCATACATCTGGACATCTGGTGTGACGAGTCCAAGGGCGCTCCTCAAGACATGCCGTCTGATTGTCTGAAACAGGTACCTTGGAAGCCTACAGTGATTCCTGGTCACCGCCCCCTCCCCTGGAACCGTTCATTCTCTGTCCCTGCTTTCAGGCCCTTAATGATTTGGTTAGGAGTCTCCTAGGACAAGTGACACTTTTTCCTCTTGACTCTCTCTCTTTTTTTTTTCTCCCAGTATCTTGTGTATCTTGAGTAGAACAATTGGGTGTGGATTATCTACCTGAGGGGCTTCCCTGATAGCTCAGTTGGTAAAGAATCTGCCTGCAATCCAGGAGACCCCAGTTCAATTTCTGAGTTGGGAAGATCCCCTGGAGAAGAAGGGATAGGCTATCCACTCCAGTATTCTTGGGCTTCCCTGGTGGCTTAGCTGGTAAAGAATCCATCTGCAGTGTAGGAGACCTGGTTTCGATCCCCAGGTTGGGAGAATCCTCTGGAGAAGGGAACGGCTACCTACTCTAGTATTCTGGTCTGCAGGATTCTGCAGACTGTATAGTCAATGGGGTCACAAAGAGTCAGACAGGACTAAGCGACTTTCACTTTATCTACCTGAGAGCCCTTTCCACAATAAGATATTTCCACAGGTAAATGGGCTGCTCTCATTCTAGTGGTCAGTGATGGTTAATAAGATTTCCTTATTTCCTGTGATTTTATCAAACACTCTAGTGTGGAATTTATTTAGGAAAAACAAGTTACTTTCTAACTTCCACTGCTGTGCTGAGAAGAATAGAGATTAATGATGTAGGAAGCCCCAGATAGGAAAACCTTCTTGTTTTCTCCTTTGAATTAATCAAGTATCAGTTAATCAATTATTTTCAACTTTTTCTGCTTGCTTATATTTCCCACAATCTAGTCTCATCTTCCTACTTTGTCCATTCGTCAATCTGTTGATTGTGTAAATATAGTTCTTGTTGATTCGTTTAAATATTAACCATAACCACCGCCACCCCTAAAGTCTTGTACTGCAGTTCTAGCAGAGCAAATTTTGACACTAACCCGTGATTTGTTTTTTTATATGTGTGTGATTTGTTTTTTATTCAGACACTTTGAGCTAAATTCAGAGGGTGAAGTGGTCATCTAACAGTTAGTAAGCCAAGCATGCAAAAGAGGCAAGGAAATGTCAAGTCATTAATGAAAATGACTCCCACTTCTCTCTTGAAGTGAAGTTGTTCTCAGTAAGTCAACATCTGTCACAATCTATGTCAAAGGGGAGAACAGGCTACACAACAACCCATTTCAAAACCCAGCTGCAAAACATTAAATCTGAGCACAGAGGCCTTTGGGCAGCATGAGTCTAACTTGTCTGCAGCCTGACAGTTGCCAAGGGAAACAGCGCTCTCCGCAGGGAGCCCACGGGGGCTCAGCCCCTTCACTTCCGCTTTATTTCTCCTTTTGGCTAAAGTGAGTGAGGCCACTGCCTGCTGACCACAGACTTGGGGATAACCTCTGAGTACAGTTAAGTCCAACTTGTTCATCCACGGAACTATGATTTAAATAAACAGTGGTGGTTTTAACCTACCAGGTGTGGGGGGTGGTTTGTTACATACCAGTATATTCTGAAACAGTGTACTTCCCTGTACATTTTATGTCTAATTGGAAAAAATTCTCAAGCATTATCTCTTCAAGTATTGCCTCTTTCCCATTTCCTATTTGCCCCATCCATAACTTCTAACAGATATACTTTGTGTTATTTATGATTCTGTCATTCACGATTCTTTTATTATTATTATTTTACTTTTGTGTGTGTGTGTTTCCTACTTTTTTTCTCTTCTGTGTTTTTGTTTTTTAAATTTGTGCTCTGTGATTTTTTTTTTTTACAGCTCTTTATTTGATGTGGACTGTTTTTTAAAAAGTGTCTATTGAATTTGTTACAGTATTGCTTCTGTTTCATGTTTTAGATTTTTGGCCTTGAGGCATGTGGGATCTTAACTCCCTGACCAGGGATCAAACTCACACCCACTGCACTGGAAGGCAAAGTCTTACACACTGGACCACCAGGGAAGTCCCTGTCCTTTGTGATCCTTAAACTCTCATCTTTCTGCCGCACCCTCTCCCCCCATTTTCCACTCAAGTAGTAAATATATCTATTTTGTTTTGACTTTCAATGGATAAGTTTCATTTATAAGAGAACTATCTGGTCCTTTTCTTTTCCCATGATTTTCTGTTTTCCATTATATATTCTATTCCTTCTTTCATTTTGAAGTCATCTGGCTGGATGGCATCACCGACTCGATGGACGTGAATGAGTTTGAGTGAACTCCGGGAGTTGGTGATGGACAGGGAGGCCTGGCGTGCTGTGATTCATGGGGTCACAAAGAGTTGGACACGACTGAGTGACTGGACTGAACTGAACTGAACTGAAAGCATATTCACTTTGTAGTCATCTGTAGATTGATCTAGTTTCTCTATTTCTTGGGGCATTATTTCCCCTGTTAATTTCATGATCTGACACTCGGTGGTTTCCTCCAATGATTAATTTTTATTATGAGCTTATTTTCGGCAGGGTTTCCTTTGGGGGAAGAACTGTGTGTCTGGGGTGTAGATTGTCCTTTCACTGTGGCTGCAGGTTTGCTTCTGCTGGAGTCCTGGAGATATCACCAGCTCTCAACTAGCTTTTATGTTTCTTCTCAGCCTGGTATTTCTGTCTTACAGCGAAGATTCAGAACTCATCAGTGTTGACACAGGCATGGTTTCAAATTTTTGTGGATGAATTCTTTTTTCACCTGTAGCCTGAGGGCACAGGGACTTACTGATCCTGTTTTTTTACCAGTAGCCTCGGTCTCAGGAACTCAGATTTTGCAGATTGCTCAGTTCCTGTTGCCTTCCTTCCTCATATCAGACAGCATCCTATTGACTGCAAGGGTGTTAAAGTACCTAGCTAGTCCAAACACAGTACAATGGCATCAGTTCCTACTTACTGCTCAGCCTCTAAGTTCTCTGTTTCTAGAGTAGGGAGAGTTCCCTTTCTATCAGTTATATATATATGATAATTTGTCCAGTGTTTCTCAGCAGTTGTAGCTGAAGGGGAACTCTTCTGCATCAATTCAGAGGCTCTCTTTACACTTTTGAGGTGTAATTTTATAATAATGAAAGGTAAAGTTCACAAGGAAGACATAAGCTTTGGGATCTGTGCGTGTTGAATCACAGTGCAGAAAAATGTACGAAACAAAATTTGTTAGAAGCACTTAGTGGAGACTTTAACAAGCTACACTGAGGCTTTACCAAATCTAGAAAGTAAAAATTGAGCACAACACAAGGATCTGAACATTACTATAGACAAGGCAGGTTTAGTATATTTATATCACACAGTAATCTAGAAGCAGTGAATATACATTTTCTGATGCTCATTTGACGTGAAAACCCTCAAGAATTTAAACAGCAGCTGATGAATTGCTCATGGATTGTTGCCAAAGGCATTTGCTATACCTCTGTCGTAGAAGGTCATCTGTTTTGGATCCCTCGTGTGTCCAACTCAGAAGTGAACTCTGTGAGTGGGCCGCTGGAGTTGTCCTCTGAACCATCTCCAGCTCTGCAGGTACATCACAGAGGCACCTGGTTCAGCCGCAATCCAGAGACAGGGTCATATCCAACTTTGGCTGTTTCTGTGCAGACCACAGATCCTTGAAGCAGGACTTCCCTCCTTACCAGCATCCAACTCAACCAACCCACCTGCCCACTTACCTGGTAGCCACTACCCAGTAACTCCTACTGCCAATACCATGAGATTTGCTTTGGAAACTTTGCAACTTATTATTGCTTGTAATTATGAAAAATTGAGGGAAAAATCCTGAAATGCCTATCAAAGGGGGGATGGATAAATAAAATGTAGCATATTCATATTATTGTGACATGAATTTTATCATAATGTCTTACTATTCTAGTGTATTATGATATGAACCGTTATAATAGCCATTAGAAGGAATAGGGGACTTTTGTGGTGGCTCAGTGGTAGACAATCCACCTGCAGTGCAGGAGCCGCAGGAAATGCGGGTTTGATTCCTGCGTCAGGAAGATGCCCTGGAGGAGGACACGGCAACCCACTCCAGTATTCCTGCCTGAAGAATCCCATGGATAGAGGAGCCTGATGGGCTACAATCCATAGGGTTGCAAAGTCAGACATGACTGAAGCGGCTTAGCACACATGCACGCAGAAGGAATGGACTGTACCTACCTATATATACCATAATATATCCATGTATAAAATATCTCTGTGTAATGTCAACTAATGACATGTAATAAAAAGGCAAGTGTGGCATAAAACATGCATTCATTTACATGGATTTTGTTCATTGGAAGGACTGATGCTAAAGCTGAAACTCCAATACTTTGGCCACCTCATGCGACGAGTTGACTCACTGGAAAAGAGTCTGATGCTGGGAAAGGTTGGGGGCGGGAGGAGACGGGGACGACAGAGAATGAGATGGTTGGATGGCATCACCGACTCAATGGACATGAGTTTGAGTGAACTCCGGGAGTTGGTGATGGACAGGGAGGCCTGGCGTGCTGTGATTCATGGGGTCGCGAAGAGTCAGACATGACTGAGCGACTGAACTGACTGACTGACCGAAACACAATATGTGTTATTTAAGGACACATATATACATGTGAAATTACTACAGGTGGTTGGGATATACACTAAATCCATGACAGTTTCTTCCGGGGACTGGACTGAAGAAATAGAACTTGGCTGGGGACAACTATTATCTGGTTTATTTATTTTATATAAATGCTACTGAGGCAAATATGATAAACTGTTAATAAGGGTCAGTTCTGAGAGGAAAAATACATGTGTGCATACATGTTAGTCTTTTTGCATTTTTCTCTTTTTTTTACAATTTTATTGAGGTATAAATGATGTACAGTAAACTGCACATATTTAAAATGTACAATGTGATCAATTTTGACAGATGTATGCACCCATGAAACCATTACCACATGACGACAATGAATATTTACATCACCTCCAGTAGTTTCTTCAAGCCCTTTTGAATCCATTTCTCCTTCCTGCCTTGAACTTGGGCAAACATTGATTTGCTTCCTGTCACTGTAGATCAGTTTGTTTTTTCTAGAGTTTTATATGACTGGAGTCCTACCGCATGTGATTTTCTCGGGGTTGGTGGTTGTTTTTTGGTCACTAAGTCTGTCTGACTGTTTGCAACCCCATGGACTGCAGCACGCCAGGTTTCCCTGTCCTTCACCAACTCCCGGAGTTCGCTCGAACTCATGTCCATTGAGTCAGTGATGACATCCAACCATCTCATCCTCTGTTGTCCCCTTCTCCTCCTGCCCTCAATCTTCCCCAGCATCAGGGTCCTTTCCAGTGAGTCTGCTCTTTGCTCCAGGTGGCCAAAGTATTGGAGTTTCAGCTTCAGCATCAGTCCTTCCAAAAGCATTTTTTGGCACTCAGCCATCTTTATGGTCCAGCTCTCACAGCTGTACATGCCTCCTGGAAAAACCATACCTTTGATTATACGGACCTTTGTTGGCAAAGTCACGTCTCTGCTTTTTAAAACACTGTCTAATTTTGTCATAGCTTTTCTTCTAAGAAGCAAACATCTTTTAATTTCGTGGCTGCAGTCACCATCTGCAAAAGGTATGGTTGCTTTCACTCATTTTCTTAAAAGAATAACAATTTCTCAAAATAAAAACTGTTTAAAAATCTTTCAAAACAATTTGAAAAGTAATATGAAGCATATAATCTGTGATTGAGGAACAGAGGCATCTGTGCAGAGGAGGTACCATTTGGGATACACTCCCATTTGGTAGAACAAGCATATCTACTCTAATGGCTTCAGTAGTCACCAAAATCTTCCCGCATATAACCTGTGTTTTGCAATTATCTGTCACTGCCTGAAATTGCACAGAAAAGAATCTTTTGACTCTCTAAGATATCCATTTAAAAACAGGGGCATCATTGAGAATTCATTCCCAGCAGTTGCTTTGATGAGATGCCCATCATTCTGGCTTTACTGAGGGGATGGGTGCTGGGTCGCAGGCGGGGGAGCTCGGGTGTACTGAAGCGTGGAGAGCCGGGAATGGAGGGGGACCTGAGTGAGGCGGCACGCTGGGAGACTTGCGACAGCACTGGGATCCTGAGAACTAGGAGACCGGGACAAGGGTCCAGAGAGGGCCAGAAAAAGAATGTGGGGAGGTGTCCCAGGTTAAGGGTCATTCGTTTCTTCCTCAACTTCCTCCACTGAGGACTTGAAGAAGTTCTCATTTCACGTTCCTGCGTGTCTTAAGCTTCAGATCAGGGAATTCTTATTCTCTAAGTTCAAGCTGATATCATTATTGCTCTGCGACCTCAAGTGGCTTTGGGGTGTTTTTGGCTGGACTGGGAGCCATTGTTTCTGTGGAAAAAGTGCCCAGTTTTCTTCTTTCTTCTTTGTAAAATCAGCCTTCTCCTCGAGGCTTCCTCTGCTCAGCGCCTGGGGTCTTATTTTTATTTATCTGTTTGAAATTGTATTTATTTGTTTTTGGCTGTGCTGGTCTTCATTGCAATGCGTGGGCTTCGCTCCGTGGTGACTGCTCTTGTGTCAGCACAGGCTTAGCTGCTTTGCCACATGTGGGATCTTCCCAGGCCAGGGACCGAACCCAGGTCCCCTGCAATGGCAGGCTGATCCTTAACCTCTGGACCACCAGTGAGGTGGTTCAAATTTCAAATAACTGATCTACAAAGAAAGTTTTGAAACATAACTTGTTATATGCCAGCCAGGAACTCCTTAGGTATATAAATCTTTGTACAATGAGCTATGTTGTAATGGAAATATTTTCACAGGTATAATTCTTAATCCATAGCCAATATCAGTCATTAAAACATACTGTTCAGTCCTGGGGCCCATAAGAGTAGGATGTTATGGAGAAATTGGAAAGGAGCCAGGGGAGACAAAGAAAATGATGGAAGGTTTTGAAAAATAGCCCTTCAGGGAAAAGTCTACATTAGTTCAGAGAAGAGAGGTGTGAGTAGACTGAATATCAGTCTTCAAACTGTAAAAGGATGTTACATTATTGACACCTAGTCTTCTGTGTGTTCACAGAGGGAAACAGGAGAGAAAATGAGCTTCAGCTACTGCAGGAGGATGTAGAGGTCAGAGGTCCCCAGCCTCTGAAGGTCAGAATCCAGTCTCGAGTAACCACGCTTCTTTCTCACAAGGGAGGAAGTCATTCCTGAGGTTTTCCAAGAGGTCTCTCTGCTCAGACGCAGGCTAACATCTGTCCAGGTGGTTTGCACATAGTGCTTAAACGGTACTGATGAACACTGTCCAAATACAGAAAATACTTCAAGGCTGCAAAGAGTAGAGGAAGCAAGAGGGAAAGGCCAGACAAGGGAGACCAAAGCCTTCTCTCCGTCTATTCTGTGACAAGGCTGCTCCAAACAGCAGGGCCCCCTTGGAGCAGAATGTGTGGTAGGGGGGGCAGCCCCTCTGCGCTCTGGGAGGCTGGGCCACCTCTCAGGGGCTGGAGGTTGTCCTTGTCAACAGTGTGCTTTCAAGGGCTGTTGACAAACCAGAAATGCCTCCAGAAGAGAGCAGCTGGGGACAGAGACTGCAAACTGGGTCACATGAGGAATAGTTGAGGGAACCACATGTATTGACCTGGAGAAGATAAGCTGGAAACCAGGGAGGACAAGAAAGTTGCAAATATTTGAAGTGCTGTCGATCTCTGGAGAGATTAGAATTGTGCCGTGTGCAGCCCCAGAGGGAAACGCAGAGCCAGTGGGTACAGAGTGCAGGGGTAGAGTGTCAGCTGGAAAGAAGGAAGTGTTTTATAATGAGAGATACTCAAAGAGGATTGAGGCGCCTAGTGACACAGGAAGTGTTTGTGCAAAGACTGGATGAGTCTCTCACAAGATCGTTGACAGAAGAATTTTTGGCTCTTTTTTGCCCCCCTAATCAAGGGAAAGTTCTTAGAGTGAGCTGAACGAGCAACAAAACGTTTTTCCGCTTGGTGCTCAGGAAAGGTGGGCTTTGCGTCTCAACCACTAGAGGGCGTCAGGACAGCAGCATTCCAGAGCCGTCATCCAGGCTCTTCAAGTACCAACTGGTATCAGTCTGGTCCGGGCTCCTGCCTCCTTAATTCCGCCTTCTACCTCTCCTCCACGAATCTTTCCGGAATGCTTGCATCTGATTAAATTCTTTAGTATCCAAGGAGAGGACTCGGTACGTCCTGAGGCACAGTTACCTGTTGTTTTGACTTTAAAGCTGGGTTTATTAATTGTATAAATAGATTAAACAAGATTCCTCTGAAAATTCGAAAACTCTTTATACCACTAAAAAAAATTTAAAATTTATGAATTTAACCAATATAACATTTTCCAGGCATTTAAATGTTAATTTACACGCTAACTGATTTTGTCTAAAATCACGAGTATCCTATATCTGAATCTTTTAAATGCTACAAATGCCTTTAAAAATAGAAACATATATATTGAATTATTGAAACGTTTACACCACTATTATATTTATACTTATACTATTATAAAGTACTTGCATACTTTATTTCTCTTTTCTCACTATGCTTACTCTTATGAGTATTCTTATACTCTCCTGAGGATAGAGTATCTTTAAAAATACATATTTCTGTACCTTTGTGGTGACATAGTAATTATGTCAAACTCAAAACCAAAAAAAAAAAAAAATCATGTAGCTCAGGTTGGAGATGCTGGATTTTGAAACTTCTTACCGACATTCAAAATCTTCCCATGTACTTAAAATTCCAATGCAGCTAGTCAATTAAACTTAAAGACACAAGGTTATATTTTTGGTACCTACAAGTGGAGTGCTGCTATAACAAATACCTAAAACAGTGCAGTTGACTTGGAACTGCTTAGAGGCTGGAAGAATTTTGAGGAACACGATAGAAAAAGCCCAAGTTGCCTTGAACAGAATGTTAGTAAGAATTCAAACCTGGAGGATGCTGCTGCTGGGGACCCAAAAGGAAGTGAGAAATGTGGTATTGGAAACTGGAGGAAGAGGGTTGCTTCTTAGGTAGTAACAGAAAGCTTAGCAAAACTGTCTCCTGCAGTTATGTGTGAAGCAGAACAGGTAAGTGATAAACTTGTTTATCTAGCTGATGTTTCCAGGCAAAATGTTGAAGGTGCCACCTGGTTTTTAGTTGCTGCATATAGTAAAATGCTGGAGGAGAAAGATAAAATGAGGGAAGAACTGTTCAACAAAAAAGGAACTGGGACGTGGTGATTTTGACAATCCTCAGTCTCTCCAAATGGCTAAAGATGTTTAAAGTGAGAAACTACTTTCTAGCGTGTGGCATAGAGATAAACCCTGGCCTAGAAAAAAAGCCAAGTGGTTATTGTACAAGTGGTTTTGTTAAAACCTTGGAAAGATCCAAGGATCAGAATTGTATTCAGTCCCATGACAGGCCTTCTCTAGAGATAAAGGGTGTGCCTCATACAACTTCTCAAATGATAAGGCCTGTCTGAGTGGTCCCTTAACCATCCCAGCATCTTCACCCTAGGTGAAGGAGTGCCTGTCCCAGAAAACTGAGGATTTGTGTGTGAGGGAAATTGACAGGAGACCCACAAAGTATTTAAGAATTTTTTTATTTTTTTTGGCAAAAGCACTGCCAACTTAAACTGAAAGACATAGAAAGAGTAAAAACTGAAGGGAGGCGGTTAGGTCTCCAAAATTCTACTGGCAGGAAGCAGGATGATAAACATACTCAATTGCAAATGTCCTGCCTTTCATGAAAAACGCAACATTACCCAGAGGGTGGAAGCAAGAGCTACCAGGGATTATTCCCAGAATTTAGAATCTAATCAAGGAACTAGTAAGAATTTGCAAGGCTGAATTTCACACTTTCTTTGGATTTTGGATTGGTGACTCCTTTTTACCTTTCATATCTTCTCTCCCATTTTAAATAGGAAGTCAATTACTATTGTACTGTGCCTGTTCCTCTGCTGTGTGTTGGCTGCTTGGGAGTTATATAGGTTGCCTCGTTTTATAGTCTGAGAGTAACTATACTCAGAGACTTCTCCATACCTGGACTTGATTTAGATGGTGAGATTCTAGACTCTGAACAGATGCTATAATGGGATGTGCTTTTTGGGGAAATTGGAAGGGAGTAAATGTCTTTTTCATGTGATAGATATACAAATCATTGGGGAAGGTGGACTGCCAGACCAACTCCAGAGTAGTCCTTATGTTCCACACCAGCTGGCTTTAACCTTTGTGTGATCTCTTCCTCTTGAGTGTGAATGGGACCTGTGAAATGCTTCTGACTGGTGGAGCTTGGCAAAGGCAATTGGATATGTGTGATTATGTGCACACGATTATATTACATAAAACTGCATTTCATCTTGCTAGGAGACCTCTCCCCTGCTGTCTTTGAAGGAGTAAGCTGCCTTGTCCTGAGCTTCCATATGCACCAAGGAGCTGAAGGCAGCCTCCAAGTGATGGTCAGCAAGAAAATAAGGTCTTCAGTCTGACAAGCTGCAAGAAACTGAAATACTCCAGTAGCTCTATGAGCTTGGGACAGGTCTGACTCCAGTCAGACCTTTGAAGTCTATGGACAGGTGAGCAGGGAGGGATGTCACAAGCAGGCCGTGTCTCAGGAACGTGAGGCAGAACCCCACAAAGACAGACTGAAGCTCCTATTTGTTCTTGTCTTTGAACTTGTAGACAAGGGTGTCCTGCAGAAGCTGGAATCCTTCATCACGGAGCTAAACACACACACCTGGCCCAGGAGTCAGGTCAGCTGAAACGGAAGCCAGAGAAGGAGAGCCATTGCACGGCCAGATGCTGCTTCGCACCGCTGGGGTGAGTCAGCTCCAAAATTACTTATACAGGCACTGAAATATAGCATCGTGTAACCTTACCTAATCTTAAATATTTCTATCATGTTCACAGTGTGGGAACAATTCTCTTCCACATTTCACCTTAAAATCACAAGTCTCGTTCGCACTTTCAGAGTTGGCCACGGCTGCCCAGAGGAGTGCTCTCTTGAATTATATTACGCTGTCTGTATCCACTCATCTGATAACAGGAATTTGGGTTTTCAGTTTTTGAATGTCATGAATAATGCTCCTGTATGTGCAAGTTATGGTGTAGACATATGTTCTTACTTCTTGTGGGTGGACTCCCAGGAGTGGAATCTTTAGGTTGTGTGGTAGATGTACGCCTAACGTTTAAAGAGACTGTCAAACTGTTTTCCACTGTGGTTGAACTATTTCACATTCTTATCAACAATGTGTGAAGATTCCAGTTCTTCCACAGCCTCGCAGACATTTGGGGTCGTCTCTGTTTTACATCCTCACTGTTTCAGCAAGTAGATAGTAGAATCTCATTGTAGTTTTCATTTGCATTTCCCTATGGGCTATGGTTTTTCCAGTGGTCATGTATGGATGTGAGAGTTGGACTGTGAAGAAAGCTGATCGCCAAAGAATTGATGCTTTTGAACTGTGGTGGTGGAGAAGACTCTTGAGAGTCCCTTGGACTGCAAGGAGATCCAACCAGTCCATTCTAAAGGAGATCAGTCCTGGGTGTTCATTGGAAGGACTGATGCTAAAGCTGCAACTCCAGTACTTTGGCTACCTCATGCAAAGAGTTGACTCATTGGAAAAGACTCTGATGCTGGGAGGGATTGGGGGCAGGAGGAGACGGGGACAACAGAGAATGAGATGGCTGGATGGCATCACCGACTCTGTGGACATGAGTTTGAGTGAACTCCGGGAGTTGGTGATGGACAGGGAGGCCTGGCGTGCTGTGATTCATGGGGTCACGGAGAGTTGATCACGACTGAGCGACTGGACTGAACTGAACTGATGGGCATCTCTCCATGAGCTTATGAGACGTCTGTGGAGCACCTTTGGTGAAGCATCTGGTTGCCCCCAGGTGTAGCTCACTCATTTATTGACTTTTCTCCGTTCCCCATTTCCCTCACTTCTGTTTCCTAAGATAACGCACCCCACCAAATTATCTGCTCAAGACTTATCTCAGGGTGTGTTTTCAGAGACACCTAAGGCAGGCATCATATTTGGTCCCTTGACAAATTGAGGTCTGTCCATGGAACAGGGAGAGTTAGGGGCTAGCAATGACATGATATAAAAACAATGAAAATAGCTGAGGAAACTGGAGAAGAGAAAACTTACAGAAATAATGATAGTCATTTTCAAATACCTGGAAAACATTCATGTAGAAGAGGCTCAGGGGAGACAGGAGCATTAATTCCAAGTTATATATCAGATGTTACGCAGTGGGCCAAGGCCTGTATTATCTTACTCCACCTTAAAGCAATCCAGGGAGGCAGTTACTATCTTTATCTTTCACATGAGTAAACTGAGGCACAGAGAGTTGGAAGACTTTTCTCAAGGTCCAGAGTTAACAAGTATTTTAACTAAGATTCAAAGCCACAGCTGCTTTGCCCCAGCTTGCGTCGTCTTGATGTCCTGTGCCTATTGCACTAATGGTTGAGACGGGGACCAACAGGCAGACATTCTGAATCTGCCAAATTGTCTTTATATGAATGCAGGGCTTGACAGAGATTGTTTAGATGTCCGCCCATGCTATTTTCTCTTGCTGGATGGAGGAACATTTCATGTTCCAGCTTCCTTTGCAATTAGATTGGGGCCATGTGCCAGAGTTCTGGCAAATGGGAATGTGCAGATGTGAGGCACCTAATATTTTCTTTCTCTCCAGCTTTCTTTTTTTGCCTGTTGGCCAGCTGAAAGTGGAGAACCCAGTAGAGGACTCTGGGAAGGTCCTGGGAGAAGGCAGAGCCGCCAGTGATAAGGTGCATGGATCTGAGGGCCGGGGGTGGATTAGAGCTCGTGGAGCGTTCACCACACTGGGCTGGGGCATGAGCACAGACGGACATATATTTGATTAAGCTGCTGAGAGTTAGGAATTGTTATACAACTGACATTCCCTAAGAAACCCTGAACTTCCTGTCTCAGAAAGCACGCAAGCAGGGATCAAATGTTCAGTTGCCAAGGCTGTTGTAAAAGATTTCTGGGGCAATGGACCAGATGACCTGTAAAAATGATAGTTAATGTTTATTGAGCTATTATAGATCAGGCTGGTATGTGCATTCTTTCATTTAAAGTCCACAGTATACTTTATCGCACTCATTTTATACATGGGGAAAGCAAGGCACAGAGAAGTTAGGTTACTTGCCCGAGGTCACACAGCAGGTAAGAGGTAGAACCGGACACCCATCTTACTGCTTCCAGGCACCTCGCTCTCGGTCGCTGCTACCATTCATCTCTAAGCGGAAGTCATGATTTGAAGACTTGGAGACTAGATCAGTTTTGTCCATGCGGGAATTTTTTCTTTGATTTTATTTTGAGATTTCAGACTGCACGTGACAATGAAAAGATTTCACACAGAAATTCTGTTTTCCAGTGCCTCTTGAAAATCAGAAGATCTGAGAAAACTGGCTCACAGGCCATGATGGCAGCAGGCAGGTGGAGCTGAGGACTATTTATTCCACTTCAGGTGGGGAATAAACTTGTCTCATCACTTAGGTTATTATCAAGCTCCAGGAGCTTTTGATTTAGTGAACCCTGGAAGGTTCCATCTAGAGCTACATTCTCCCCAGTCACAGGGTCAGGCATCTAACAGGAACTCAGCAAGTGTACACAATGAATGAATAAAAGCAGAACCCAGATTCTCTCAGCCTCTCCTCTTCTTCCAACTCTCCCTCCTGTGATTGGGAACCAGGGAATCTGAAGACTTAACTTCCCTTTGGTTCCAAGCAGCCAGGACCCAGGTGAAGGCACGTACAAATGCTGTGCCTGACTTGGGCTCGTGTTGATGTCTTCTCCTGACTGAAAATGTACGCTTCTTTGTGACTAGTGTTTGTTCTGAAGAACCAGCCAGAACTGGGGCTCAATGGCCAGGCAGGTTGTCTGGTTCTGTCTCAGATCAGGTTGTGCACAATGGAGCCTTTGTACAGCCTGTAGAGCGTAGCGTGGAGAGGCAGGCATGCCTGCTCACAGCCTCGGAGACTGTCTCATAGCAGTGCTCAGGATGGACAGGCACGATTTAATCCTCCTGGTGTAGAGCAGCCGCAGACTGCTGGACTTCTGTGTGGCTCCCTAAGCCTTGCACACGGGGAGCTTTCCTCCCAGGTCGTTAGCCAGGCTCATCTGGAGGAGTGCGGGCCTGGGGCACGGCCCGGATCAGCAGCCCTGGTGCACACAGGATAAGCTCCAGCCTCCCTGATCGCCTTAGCGGAGCCCAGGCCTGCCGCTCCCCACCTCCACCCTGGCCTCCCAGCCCACACCTGGGCCAGTGCTGCCTGTCCCCGGAGGGCTTGGGACTTGGCATCAGGGAGGAGAAGGGGGACATGAGGGCACTTGCTGCAGGAAACCTCCTGCTTGTTGGCCTGGAGGTAGAAGGGGGATTCCCCGTAGGCTCTGCCTTCTGAGGCCCCTATTGTGTAGCAAAGTGGATTGCTTAAGGCAGCTGTTCTGGATCTGAGGTCACCCTCCACCCCAAGGGGGCACTTGCTAAGCCTGGATGCATTTTTGATGTTAGTGCATTCCCCCCACATTTCCATGGGGGCAGGGAGTGCTGCTGGCTTCTTGTGGACACATCTTACAGCCCCACCACAAAGAATTCCCCATCCCCAAATGTTGAAAGTGCCGAGGTTGAGAAAAGCTTGAGAGCTTTTATTCCTTTCTTTAAGCTTCAAAATTATAAAAAATAATTTATTACTTTGCAATCAGAAAAAATAAGTTATTTAAAAATAGATAAATATGTTGGACTTCCCAAGTATGACCTTCTTTCACTATTTATAATAGTGTTGGCATATAGAAGATCCTCAGTACCTATGGGTGCAATAAATGAATGACTGCTTTACTGGTGTCCTTTATTTAACGGTTTATGAGTGGTCACTTCTTTCACTGAAGCAGGGAGGGAGGGAGGGATTGGGCCACTTGCTCATTCACTCATTCATTTTCTGCTTCTGGCTTTTGTATATGGGTCCCTGACTGAGCCCAGGTGGCTCAGAGGGTAAAGCGCCTGCCTGAAGCGCAGGAGATCCGGGTTCGGTCCCTGGGTCAGGAAGATTCCTGGGTCAGGATTCCTGGAGAAGGAAGTGGCAGCCCACGCCAGTACTCTTGCCTGGAAAATCCCATGGACAGAGGAGCCTGGTAGGCTACAGTCCATGGGGTTGCAAAGAGTCGGACACGACTAAGCAACTTCACTTTCTTTCCCTGACTCCCACGGCACATTTTTAAATAAAATGTTGTCACTTTACTAATAAGGCTGACCTCTCTCTTTCCTCAATCCTAGCGCTGTTATTTGGGCGGATTTGATTTCATGAATTTCCAGTCCATTGTAGGAGAACCAGATATGGTATTGATATGCATTATAGCTGTAATGCTGTTTTTTTTTTTTTTTTAACCAAGAAGGAAACATTTTATAATTGAAAAGTTGAATTGTTACTTGTAATCCCAGAGTCAAAAAATCTCAAACTTAAGGATTTTATATATTGGTCAAAGTGAGAGGCCAGGTGGAACCTGGATTTACCTCTGGCACTCCTTCGTACCTGCCAAAATCGCTGATGGCTGTGCAGCTCTGAGGACTCTGCTTCTCCCACATGGCTGATCATTTCTTTATGCCATTGTCACCACCTGAGGCTCTATCAGATACTGTGTACTTCTTTTACTGTCTGCTTCCTCTTCCAGGTGTGAGTCCTCTGAGAGCAAGGACCTTCATGCCTGTTCACTGCTCTGCCTTGAATGGCGCCTGGCACCTTGGGGGCATGTCACGAGTGTTTGTTGAATGAATAAATGGCAGAGCGGAGGGACTCAGAAACTGAATGGCCTCCCTAAGTCTCCTGAGCCCAGTCAGGAGACTCAGCCATATAACCAGGTCCAGGCCCTCTCATTTGGCTTGCCCCAGCTTCCCCAGCAAATACAAATACCCTTGGGGAGAGATGCTAGGCAAGCTCCTCTAACATGGCAGAGTTGCCCACGGAGTCTTAGGGGCACAGGGGTGTGAGATGGCATCCTCATCTCCTACGTTGGAGGGGCCCCTGGAGGGGGATCTTGGGACATGACACTTGGGGTGACCACGTGCTTGGCCTGGGCCTGGGGATTTTCTTCAGATTCAGGACTATCAGCTTAAAACAGGGAAGGCCCCAGTTAGGCTGGGATGGGCGGCCAGCCTGTGTGACAACGCCATGCAGGAAAACCTGTGGTCCCTGCCATGACTGCTACCTCCAGGAAATGCTTCTCAGGGCCAGGGAGTCAGGGACTCTTAGAGGTGGAACAAAGAGACCCTAATGACCACTGAGTCCAGAAGTTGTAGACTCGTCAGTTGGCCCGAAACTGTGAGAAACGGGGGTGATTGAAAATTGGGAAATATCTGTCCTTTGTGAAAGGAGGTGGTGGCCCTCGACTTGAGGGGGATGTTGACCTGTGGGAGTGAGAGCCCATCGAGCCAACTGGGCTTATTTTTTAAAGAAAACCCTGAAATGTGTGTTGGTGTGTGTGAGAGATGAAGAAGTACACTGATTTTCAAACACTGGCATTGCTTTAAGTGTGAATGTTGGGCAGTGTAATAGAGTGCAGACTAGGTCCAGCTCATAGGCTGCTGACTGGGGGCTGCTGACAGCCTGCTGTTTCAGTCTACACAGGGGGAAACTGAGGCACAGGGTGTAGTGAATGCATAGCCAGGAGTGTAGGATCCAGGTCCTGAACAAAGAACTTCATTTAAAAAAATCACTTTCTAGAAACCCTCCTACACTGTCAGTGGGAATGTACATGGGTGCCACCAGTATGGAAAACGGTGTGGAGAGTCCCGAAAAAATGAAAAATAGAGTTCCCATATGACCCTTCAATGCCAGCCCTGGGCGTATGTCTGGACAGGGCTCTCCCTCAAAAAGATACGTGAGCCTTATGTTCATAGCAGCACTGTTCACAGTAGCCAACGCATGGAAGCCACATAATGTGTACTGATAGACGAATAGGTAAGGAAGATGCGGTACTTATACAATGGAATACTACTCATCCACAAGACAGACTGAGATAATGCCATTTGCAGCAACATGGATGAGCTTAGAGATTACTGTAATAACTGAAGTAAGTCAAACAGGGAGATATCCTGTGGTAGCACTTACATGTGCAATCTAAACTCTGACAAGATGAACTCATTTCTGAAACAGAAACAGACTCACAGACACAGAGAACAGATTCAGGGTTGCCAGGGCAGTGGAAGGCAGGGGCGGTGACCGGACGGTGGGGAAGGGATGGAGTAGGAGTTTGGGATTAACAGATTCAAACTATTAAATAGAGACTGGATAACAGCAAGGTCCTCCTGTATAGCACAGAGAACTATATTCAATATCCGATGATAAACCATGGTGGAAAAGAACATAAGAATGTGTGTGTGTATATATATATATATATATATATATATATATAATATGTGAATCTTTGCTGTACAGCAGAGGTTCACACAGCACTGTAAATCACCTATGCTTTAATTAAAAAACCATTTTCTATAAAGATTAATTTGTCCAGAGAGGAGGGATAGTGTAAAGAAAAAAACTAATTGAGCTCTAGGTTTCAGACAGTTGGTGATTTCACTATATAAAGTCACACTCAGCTTTTACAACCCTTTGAGCAAGTTAATCTTTCTGTGCTTGTCTCCTTGGGTACAGTGTAAAGTGCAAATAATAGTAGGTAAGTCCTGAAGCTGTGGTACAGATGAAAGAGTCATGTGAAATGCTTGAAACCAACAGCCTGTGCTGGCTCTCAGTGTGCTGAGGTCGGTGTTATCCTCGTCCTCATTGTACCTGTGAAGAAACTGATTTCTGAGAGGTTATTTAAGTTGCCCATGATTGTCCAGCAATAAATTAGAACCAAGAATTGGACCCTGATTGTCTGGGTCCAATTATAATTACATTGTCTGACTATAATCTCTCTACTTCCCTCGGATACAACTAGGCTGGTGTTATAAATGCAAGATTAGAAAAACAAAAACAGCCCACTTTTCTCCTTGGTAATTGTACAGACAGTCAAGGTCGAAAGTTAAGTTCTGCAGTATTTCCCTACACTTTCAGCTGAGTATCATCTGTGATGATAGAAGAGAAAACGTTACACGGATATTGAAAATGGTGGATAATAAAATAATTTCTCCTTGGGCATTCATTATGCAGTTTTGGGGCAGCTAATTTATCTTCCTAATTATGTTTTGCTTAAACTGATTTTAAAATTAGTCTGTTTACCCTGGACTCATACTGATTAACAGCAGGGAAATGTGGCCTAGGAACATCTTGGGTGGTAGAGGAAGGATATCTTGAGATTTGGAGAAATTTCCTGGATAATTTTCATGGAGCTATGGGTAGGTAGAAGGCTGATGTGTTGATGGTGTGCTGACTATAGATAATCATCGGGATTTGTTGTCGGAGTATTTAAATATAAGGCTGTGACTCCGAGTCGCAGCCTGAGAGTTGAATGGACCCCAAGCTCCTCCTTGCTTAGTCTTTAGTGCTGAGAGTTCAGACAGTCAACATAGGTAAATCAAGCAAGGAGATGGAAAAGGAGGGCTAGCTGGAGGTAACTCCAGGAATTTCCTTGCAATAGGTGTCCAACAAAGATACAGTGCCTATTACGTTCTGTGACTTATGCCAGGAGCTCAGACTGCCACAATGAATAAGGCCATTGTCTCACCCTGTGGAATTCCACAATCTAGTAAAGAAAACAGGCTTGTAAACACACACCACAGCCCAGTGGGATCAGGGTTATAAAGAAGATAGGATCAGAGTGGATCAGAGAAGAGATAGTGACAATCTGCCTACCCAGGAAGAGGGACCTTCCCTCTCTCTCACTTCTGCTCTCTCTTTATGTTGGTGGTGGGAGCAGGAACCTCTGCAGGCCCCATGTCAGCTGACTTTTGGCTAGTCCAGCCAATGGGAGGCCAGGGTGCCAGACTGGAGGGTTGCAGAGAGAGAGGCAGGTCAGGGTGTTTCTCCTCCTTTTTTCACAGCGTGTGAGTCTCTACCGTGACTCCACCTCCTGTTGGACAGGCCCACCGGGGTGCAGCTTCCTCAAGGTGATCACGGCCCCTGTGCCCTGGTTACCTCCTCCCGTTGCCCCTCCAGTTTAGAAACAGTAGCAGCTTCTTGCAGATGCTAATCTCACTGTTCCCCAGTTGGTGACTCTGTTTTCCATCACCTGCTTCAAAACCAATCCCCTGCACTTAATTCACACCATGTGAACACAGAGAGTCATTTCTGTGTTTCAGGGTGGGCTCTAGGAGATGCAGAGAGCTGCCAGGGGAGCTGATGCTCGAACTGGCTTTGAAAGCAGAAGAAGAAATTTGCTAGGTGAAGGTCCAGCATGTCCTAAATACAGTAGGAAATGTAAACACTTGAGCGTGGAGGTCCAGGAGGGGCAGGCCACCCTCTCAGTGGGGAGCCACTGAAGATCTTCAGAAAGAGGTTAAAGTACATAGGTATTTTAGAAAGCTCTCCTGACTATTTCTGCTTAGTACAGGTTGCTAAAGAAAACAGCAGGGTGGGCATGCAGCCTATTTAGAGGCAAACAATTTAGACCAGAAGCCATTGAAACTTGAATTATGAGTGTGACAGATAGAGAGGAAAGGACACACCCTAGATGTGAAGTGAGGCGGAAGTTGCTCAGTCGTGTCCGACTCTTTGCACCCTAGATATTACACTCTTTATTAACTCCAAGAAAAGAAACTTCTTATTTTCCTGGCACATAATAGGTATGCAATAAATATTTGTTGAATGAATTAATACTCCAATAACTTCTTTTCTCCTTTTGGATATTATGAAGGATGCTCGCATAAACAATGAGGATCAGTTTTTGTGTGGACAGATTTTCATTCCTTTTGATTATATACCTAGGAGTGAAGTTTCTGGGTCATATGGTAGTTCTGTGTTTAACTGTTTGAGGAACTGCTGGACTGTTTTCCAAAGCGGCTATACCATCTTACATTCCCACCAGCAGTGTATGGATTCTGATTCCTCTGTGTCCTCACCAACATTTGATATTGTCCGATTTTTTTTGTTGTTATAATCACTTTAGCAGTAGGAAGTAGTAAGTCCCTGTGATTTTGATTTGCGTGGCCCTATGATTAATAATAATGAGTCTCTTTTTGTGGGCTTATTGGCCGTTTATGTGTCTTTGCAGAAATGTCCATTCAGGTCCTTTGCCCATTTTAAAAACCTCAGTTGTGCCCTTCCTTCCCCACATTTCTTTCCCTCCACCAGAACCCGAGGTGCTGCAGTAACAGTGGGTTGGCAGGGCAGAGAATGGGCTTGTGGACACAGCGGGGGAAGGAGAGAGTGTGGTGACTGGAGAGTGGCGCTGACATGCACACACTAGGTGTAACATAGACAGCTGATGGGAAGCTGCCGTGTAACACAGGGCGCTCAGCCCCCTGCTCTGTGAGGACCTCGAAGGTAATGATGGGGTTGGGAGGAAGGGAGGTTCAGGAGGGAGGGGACAGATGTATACCTATGGCCGATTCCTGCGGCTGTATGTCAGAAACTAACACACCATTGTAAAGCAATTATCCTCCAATTAAAAATAAATTTAAAAAATATTGGGTTGGCCCAAAGGTTCATTCGGGTTTTTCTGTAAGATGTCATGGAAAAACCTGGACGAAACTTTTGGCCAAGCCAATGTTTGACCTGTCCTGTGGAGCCTGTTAGAGCAGAAGGCAGATTCTCTGGATCTGTGCTTGCTTTTTGGAGGATGGCTTGGGGCTCACAGCACTCTGGATCAGCTCTTCTCTATTTACTGAGTGCCCTTCCCCATTAGGATCTTTCAATTAGCAGGTGTTTACTAACACTGACACACGAATAGGTGGTGTTTGCCCAGCACTCAGGCCCCATGCTCAACATTCGCCGTGCGTTTGTCTCAGCCCTCATTGCAGCCCAGTGAAGTGGGGCCACTTTTGTCCTCATTTTATTGATAAAGAAGACACACCGAGGCTGAGTAAGCTGCTGCAGTCATGCAGCTAGTAAGTGACAGAGCTGGAATTCGTACCCAGTTATCAGACTCTGCAGCTCTGGGTCTGAGCCACTAGGCTATGCTGCCTAGCGCTGTGTGTGGTGTTATTTTCTTTATATTCTTTGGGGATATAAAGAAAGCTGGCGGGAGGAAGATGTGACTACCCAAAGAGTCAACTTTGAGGCTAAACATATAAAATAACTCAAGGCAACAAAAGCAAATCTGCCATAAGCCAGAATGTGATTATCGTCTGGTAGGGATAATGAGAGGGGTCATCCCAGACTAGGGTACTCAAGGGAAGAGGCTTAAGGAAGAAGCTAGGATTTGACCTGTGGTTTTCCTGCTAGTGAAGGGGACATGCTGAATTCCTTTGAAACGATGTAAGAACAACTTGGAGGTCACTAGTGGGCTGATGCAAATTGCAGCAGGGAATTAAAGGAGTGATTAGTATGGACTGTAAAAAGACATCTGGGTGATCCTCTCGCTCTGAGATTCTGTGGCTGGAGCCTAGAATGAATGGCCGATGGCTGGAATCACCTTTCCTGACTTCTCTCTGGACACCCATAGCAGACTCATTTCGTATCTGTTCCTACTTTTAGGTTGACATAGGCCGTTTCTGGGACTGCAGCTTTTCTTTTAGGAGTGGCCTCTTCCTGTGCGTTATTTCACACATCACCTGTGATCACAGCAGGAAAGGCAGATCCCACTACAGCCGAGAAGGAGGCACCATCCCTCCTAGTCCATCCTCGGGATGATGGAAAGGCAAGCATCACCTGAGACTTGAGCTGAATCCGTGATGGCTTGGTCGTTCCGTAACTCAGGACAGTGGCCCCAGCAGGAGGAATTTGGAGTGTCTGAGAAGGAGGCGAGAGAAAGCCTGCTTGTCCCCTGAAATAAAATCTGTTATCATTGTAGTCTATTGTTCTTTCTCTTGGGGAAGTCCTTACCTGCTCCATTTGATCTAAGTGGGACTCAGTCATATGTACCGTGTCCTCTGCCACAGAGGAGAGGATATAACCTAGTTGATCAGTCCGACGACTCAGCTGGCCCCCTGGCTGGTGACAGGGGTGCCTCTTGTTCTCCAGTCACCACGAGTCTGCATGCCCACCTGTAGTTCTTGTGTCTAGACATCCTGTTGTAGCAAAAGGACCTTGGTTATACACTGATAGCTTTTCTTCTGGGAAGAAGAGATCTGAGAATGTCTTCTCCTCCCAGCCCTCACCAAATCTAAGTAATTTTAAAAAATCAGTTTGAGAAAGATAAATTATATTGTTTTTCTAATTTATATTTCTTTGATTTATAAAGAGCTGGAGTCTTTTTGTGTTTGTCTTTTTTTTTTTTCTTTTCCACTTTTTTCCCTTTGGCTGCACTGTGCAGCATGTGGGATCTTAGTTCCCTGACCAGGGATCAAACCCATGCCCCCTGCAATGGAAGCACAAGTCTTAACCACTGGACTACCAGGGAAGTCTCTTTCCCCACTCGCCCCAATTTTTTTTTTTTACTGAAGTATAGTTGATTTACAATATCATGTAAGTTTCAGATGTATAGCACAGAGATTTTTTATGTACATATGTGTATACACACACACACACTCTTTTATGTATATATACTTTTTCAGATTCTTCTCCCTGATGGGTTGTAACATAATATTGAGCATAGCTCCCTCTGCTATGTAGCAGGTCCTTGTTGGTTATCTATTTTATACACAGCAGCGTGTCTATGTTAAGTCCAGCCTCCTAAATTATCCCCCTCACCCCCTTTTGCCATTGGTAACCTTAAGTTTGTTTTTTGTGTCTGTAAGTCTTTTCCTGTTTTGGAAATAAAGAAACATCTGTGTCATTTTTTTTTTTCACTTCCACACATAAATGGTATCATCTGATACTTGTCTTTCTCCCTCTGACTTACTTCACTTAGGTTGATAATCTCATCCATGTTGCGGCATGTGGTGTGATTTCATCCTTTTTGATGGCTGAGTAGCATTGCTATGTGTGTGTGTCTGTATGTCTGTGTGTGTGTGTGGGTGTGTGTATGGTGTGTGGTTTGTGTGTGTGTGTGATGTGGGTGTGTGTGGGGTGTGTGTGGGGTGTGTGTGGTATGTGTGTGTGTCTGTGTGTGTGTGTGGTGTGTGTGTGGTGTGTGTGTGTGTCTGTGTGGTGTGTGTGTGGGTGTGTGTATGGTGTGTGGTTTGTGTGTGTGTGGTGTGTGTGTGGTGTGTGTGTGTGGTGTGTGTGGTGTGTGTGTCTGTGTGTGTGTGGTGTGTGTGTGTCTCTGTGGTGTGTGTGTGTGTGGTGCGTGTGTGGTATGTGTGTGTGTGTGGGTGTGTGTATGGTGTGTGGTATGTGTGTGTGGTGTGTGTGGTGTGTGTGTGGTATGTGTGTGTGTGTCTGTGTGTGTGGTGTGTGTGTGGTATGTGTGTGTGTGTCTGTGTGTGTGTGGTGTGTGTGGTGTGTGGTGTGTATGGTGTGTGTGTGTGTGTGGTGTGTGTGTCTGTGTATGGTGTGTGTGGTGTGTGGTGTGTGTGGTGTGGTGTGTGTGGTGTGTGTGTGGTGTGTGTGTGGTGTGTGTGGTATGTGTGTGTGTGTGGTGTGTGTGTGGTATGTGTGTGTGGTGTGTGTGTGGTGTGTGTGGTGTGTGGTGTGGTGTGTGTGGTGTGTGTGTGTGTGGTGTGTGTGTGGTATGTGTGTGTGTGTGGTGTGTGTGGTGTGTGGTGTGTGTGGTGTGTGTGTGGTGTGTGTGTGTGGTATGGGTGTGTGGTGTGTGTGTATGGTATGTGTGTGTGGGGTGTGTGTGTGTGTGTGTGTGTGATCTTACTTTATCTGCTCATCTGTCAGTGGGCGTTTAGGTTGCTTCCATGTCTATCTTGGCTATTGTAATAGTGCTGCTGTGAACATTGGGGTACATGTGTCTTTTCAAATTAGAGTTTCTGTTTTATATTTCTTTGATTTATAAAGCATTGGAGTCATTTTCATATTTACTGGCCATTTACATTTCTTCTTTTACAAATCTTTAGGATGCTCTTCCAGTTTTTCATTGGTGTGTTCGTTTTTTTCTTATTGATTTGTAAAAGTTCTTTGTATATTAGCATTTCAAAAATTTGTCTGCCTTAGATGTGGCAAATATTCTCACAGTCTGTTACTTTCTTTGATGCTTATAAGGAAACTGTTTCAATGTAATCGTGATATAACTTATATACAGTAAAATGCATCCACTTTAAGTGCACAACTCAGTAAGCTGTGATAAATACAATACCCTTGTGGCCATGACCACAGTCAAGATATAGAACATTTCTGTCGCCCCCAAAATTCCCTTGTGTCATTTTACATGGATGCAGCTTCCATCATTTTGGATTAGTATTTCCTATTCTAGAACTTCACATACATGGAATCATACAGTATATACTTTTCTTCACAGTGCATATTATTTTTGAGATCCCTGCTATTGTGTTCTCAAAGTAAATCACTGAGAATATGAAAAACAAGTAATAGATTGTGAGGAAATATTTAATATGTATATCTGACAAAGGACTGGTATTATGGATGCTTTTTAACATACAAAATTTTTTTTAGTTTCTACAAAGTAAAATATATCAGTCTTTCTTAATTCTGATGCCTTTAGTGTCATTCTTAGGACAATGCTATTTCCCCCCAAATTATACAAATAGTCATCTATAATTCATTTATAATTTTGGCACTTTTATTAAATCTAAATTGAAAACATTAAAATCTTTAACCTACCTAAATTACTTTTAAAAAATGTTAGCAAATTATGCCAATACCCTTTGTTGATATTCCATTCTCTCCCTCCTGATTTAAAATGCTTTGTTTTCTAAATATTAAAATAGTTTAGACACTTCAGTCAATTCTGATCCTTTTATTCTGTTTTTCAGCCTTGGGAGCAGCTGAAAACTCTTATCAGTGCTAATCTTTTTCTGTTTTTTTTTAACCTGTGACTACTGTCTCCTTTCTTTCTCTTCCCTGTGACCTCCTTGCTTTTCTCTCTTTTTCATCCTTTTCCCCAATGATATGTCAAATTATAATTAAGCTATCCACTTTTACCCACCAAATCATCTTGATGTTATTTTGGGTTTAGTGAAAACTTGCTTTCTCTTCTCCCTCCCAATTTTATTGAGGAATAATTGGCACGTATAATTGTATCTATTTAGAGTGTACAGTGTGATGATTTGATATACATAGATATTGTGGATGATCACTGAGACCTAGATAATTAACACATTTATCACCTGTGAGGATATTCTTGATTTTAATATGGAGGGCATGTTTACTTGGTTAGAGTAAGTCAGAAACAGGTATTAAAGTTAATAGGAAGCCAGCTCATTACTAACCAATAATTCAGTGGCCCTGATCTTACCAACAAGTAGAGAGAAAATGAGCCAGTATTTTAAACTACAGAGGTCTAATTTGTAAATTGCCTTTTCAGGATAGAAGTGTGTAGGTGGGCCCAAAAGAATTATTAACCATTCACAATAGTAATTGACTTATTTGCACAAAGAATTGATTCCCATATTTGCTTTAACCAGACCTATGGACTAAAATATACTTGACTTCAAATAAAGAAGACAGGTTAAAAGGGACCATTAATCTTACTCATGGGAAAGTTACATGAAAATGATTCCTATGTTACTTTTTGAAGCTAGCCATTTACCATTGATTTCACCCATGAGGCAAGCATGTAAATAAAAACCAAGAGAAGGAACAAACAGGATACCTACTGAACTCAGTTTTGTAATAGAAAAGAGGGTCAGAGATAAAATTATGAAGCCCCTAAACAGACACAGAAACTTAGGAAGAGAGGGGCTTGGAGAAATGGCTGGTGTGGCAATCCCGCCACCCTTGGTGTAATGTTTCTCTCCTGTTTCTTTTGTCTTTGGGGAGATTTTGGCTTAGTTTATTTAATGATAGGATTCTTGTGTTTACATGGCTCCATTGAAGTAGTGGACAAGAACACTTTGCAAAGGTTGGCGTGCTTTATAAATTTAAGGTGATGTGATTGTGCTTCTGAAAGTATATGGAAAACTGAAGAAAGGTTGTTATCTGCTGAAAACTGTTGACGGTGAGACTTTAAAAAAAAAAAAATCATCATTTCCCCTTGAATAATCACTACTGACAGTTTGGTACAAATTTTTCCAGTCATGGTTTACACAAACAAAAACTCTCACTTACAAGGATATAATAAGGAGTTTCTTTTCCCCAGTTCTTTGGGCCTGGCCCAAGGACTGGCTAAGCAGCTGTTTTGCAAAAGCTGGCCTCTCTCCTTCCCCGCTTCAGAGTCTCTGCCCAGTTGGCCAAAAAATTAATAAGGCTTGATGTCCGCTAGTCTTTGAGTCAGGAATTGATAAACCATGGTCTCATATATATGTGGATGGCATGTGAATGCACACGTGAGGAACTCCATGCTCCATGTTACGAGCAGAACTTCTGTATCAGCTCTAGATTGGCCCAGGGATACTGAGGCCTTGTGGTCCCATGACCTTGTGGTCTTCTTTGGACTCTGGTGTCATCTGTTAAGGACACTGAAGGTGAGAATCTGATGTCACTTTCTGGTAAGTTAATGGTCGCAATGGCCAGGGTGAACCTTTCACTAGTTCAGTGCTATGGAATTGGTTGGAAAGCTCACAGGCGAGTCCTTGGAGGGGGAAGAGAGAGCGGATAGCCCATGTGGCTTCCATGGTTGACAGGTACAGTAACTGGCGTGTCATGCTTCCTACCTTTGTACGGTGGACATTTTCAAAACCAGCTGGCACGGTGGGACCTGGTCCCAGCTCTTTTACAAGCTAGCGAGGTGGGCATTGCTCAGTCTGATAGTGCCTGTGTCTTGACTCCTTTTGTTCACAATCAGGACAGTCATGTGTGTGCTGTGCGTCTCCCAGTGTCCTTGTAAAAGCTGTCATAGTAAATGTGACAGGGCTTTGTAAAGTGCAGAACACAGAATATTCTTCTAAGGATGATGTTCTCTGACCCATTCACTCGGGCGGGGAGGGATAATTAACTGTCTTGAAATCCAGAGGTCAGAGTTACACCCAGCAATTCCAGTGTGTGTCTGCCAAAAGTAACATTCAGAGTGGAGGACTGAGGAGAACGGCTCTTCTCCCGGCTCTGAACTCAACTTGTGGGACCAAATGCACCGAGGTGGTATATGCAGTAGCCTTATAACTAAAACCCTCCCCTGAGGCTGCTTCCCCCATCTCGTGCTTCAGACCCCTGCCCCATCCCCAGACCCGCATATATGCCTTCCCCAGGACTGAGCTGGAGCTTCCAGAATCACCCCAAGCAGAATGGACTGGTTGTGAGAGTGGGGTTTGGGGATGGGGCAGACACCGGTGTCTCTGTAGTAGGGGAGGGCAAGCAGGACGATGGGAGGGCATCAGAAGTTAACCCAGCAGGGTGGCTTTGGGAAGGCTTGGGAGAGCTTCAGGGATGCCCTGCCGACCTCGCCCCACATCCGTGCTGTTGGGTACCAGCTCTCCTGGCTGACCGCAGGTCTGGCTCCTGAGCCCCAGGGAGGGCAGATAGTGGGATGCCCATGAACTGGTGTGATGGAAGAAGAGGCAATAAACACAGCCCTGATTCGTGCCGTTTACCAAATTCTCTGGTATAAGTACTCCTACCCACTGTGGCTGAGTTCAAGCTACCAGTGTGATGTCATTGGACACAGAGTTGGGAAAAGATGTGCAATTACCCACCAGATGTAGTATTCATACCATAGAGACTCATTAGACGTAAATAACTTCAAGTGCATGGATGAGAGTGAGTATCATGAAGTAGCTAGGGATTGCCATTGTTTGGGGCTTCCCTCGTGGCTCAAATGGTAAAGAATCTGCCTGCAATGTGGGAGACCTGGGTTCGATCCCTAAGTTGGGAAGATCCTCCAGAGAAGAAACTGGATACCCACTCCAGTATTCTTGCCTGGAGAATCCCATGGACAGAGGAGCCTAGTGAGCTACAGGCCATGCGGTCGCAGAGAGTTGGACATGACTGAGTGACCTAACATTAACACTACCCTTATTCTTAATATATTTTATTTAATTGTATGCCTACGTAATAGAACTTTTCATAATGACTGTTTAACAACTCTCTGGCAAAAAGTCCTGAAATTTTGACACTGGGTTCGTATGAGGCAGGACAAGCTAGGTCCAAAGGAGAAGAACAAAATGCTGAGTGTTGGTAGAACATCCAGCCTCTTTGCATAGTACAAGGCTCCTGCCTTCTACTTCATCCCCTTCTGTGGTAGGACAAGAGCCCTAGTGTAGGTCTGAAGCCAGCAACTCGCATCCTTAACTATCACAACAAAAAACAAAACAAAACAAAAAACCCAACCTTTAACCAGCTGGTATAAAATCATCTCACCTCACGGTTAACCCAAGTGTATCTAGCAGAGAGCAGGTGTGGGAGGGCAGGGTTACTGGAAGGCTGAGCTTTGAGATGTAAGGTAGATGAGAGCTTGGATGGTATCAAAACAGACAAGGACTCTCATAGAAGGTTCTGGAAGCCACGAGTGGGATTTGGAATGGATTCATAGACCGGGAGAGGAAGCAGGGGGACGACGGGAGGAAGCCGACACCTTGCCTGCACAGTTCTGCCCTAGGCCAGTTCTGGCACACTTTAAAAAAAAATATTTAATTAGGCTGCACTAGTTCTTCGTTGTGGCATGCGGGTTCTAGTTCCCGGACCAGGGCTTGAACTCTAGCCCCCTGCATTGGGAGCAAGGAGTCTTAGCCACTGGACCACCAAGGAAGTCCCCTTGCACGCTTTTTTGAAGAACCACATCCCCTCCTGAGATTCTTATGGTAAAGGAAAAAACCTTCTATGGTCTCAGAATCATGGCTTCTAAAAATAGATCTTCCAGAATTCAGGCCACAGAGCCATCCTCAGCAGCCATAAGGAGACATAAAATGAGACACGCCTGAGCCCTGCATCCTACCAAGTTCTGCCCCACTGAGAGCACGTGGAGAGGAAAGTGACCAGTTGCCATTTCAGCCCATTATTGGTCTAATCTACTTCTTCTTGAGTGGAAGCAGAGTTAGAAATCTGGATCTAAAAATAGCATTGTGATCTGTCCTGGAATCATCACACCTCTCTGCAGCCAGGCTGTGTGAGTGTGTGCGTGTGCCTGCACATGTGTGTGCACGCAGGGTGGCATGAGAGAAGGACACCGCTGTGCTTGTGTACACAGCAGTGATCTTCGTTCCTGTTTCATGGTTGCTTCCTGCCCACCCTGGGCTTCACTGATGGCTCAGCTGGTAAAGAATCTGCCTGCAATGCAGGAGACCCAGGTTCGATTCCTGGGTCTGGAAGATTTGCTGCAACAGGGATAGGCTACCCACCCCCATATTCTTGGGCTTCTCTTGTGGCTCAGCTGGTAAAGAATTCGCCTGCAATACAGAAGACCTGGGTTTGATCCCTGAGTTTGGAAAATCCCCTGGGAGAAGGGAAAGGCTACCCACTCCAGTATACTGGCCTGGAGAATTCCATGGACTGTATAGTCCATGGGGTTGCAAAGAATCGGACACGACTGAGCGACTTTCACTTTCACCCTGGAGAGTGGGGTGGAGGGAGGCAGGACCTAGCACCTTCCGTGGGCTATCCACACAGTGCCTCCCTCCCTCTGAGGCAGGCACAGTCGAGCAGCCAGAGCAGGGAGAACTTTTTTTTTTAACAACCCCCTGCAGTGAAAGTGTGGAGCCCTAACCAGTGGACCACCAGGAAATTCCCAGAACTGTGTTAACTTCTCTATTAGACACCAAGGCCACTCTGTTTGCCCCCCAACTTTGCTGCTGCTAATCACATCCTTCACAGACGAGACCAGAAAGATCCAGAGCTGGGTCCTGCTTGTCTCAGTACACCCAGGACCAGAAAGGTCCCCAGCACAGAGGAGGTTCCCCCGACTCATGCTGAGTGTGTAGTGATTTTGTAGCAAAGACTTAACATCTCGTTGTTTGACTCAGAGAAAGTGAATTGGGAAGAGTCTCCATAATTATCCTAGATTCACTGATACCCACGAAGAGTCAAGAGCGGAACCAGAAAATGGCAGGCACCAATCCTGGCACCTGTATTAATAGGTGTGGGTTTATTCATAAGTGTGGCACTACTTGTCACTGTTCCCAGTATGCTTTGAAGTCAGATGCCCTTCAATGACAAAGGCGTGTTAGATTGCACACCAGACCACATCTGTTTTTGACTTTGGGGTACAGGTATGTTTAATATGTTGAAAAAGCTATAATAGAGAAATGGCTAGATTTACAAAGATAGAACTTGGTGGGAAAGAATGTTTCTATTGCAGAATTCTTTACCATGGGGTTCCTGTAGATCATTGCAGTCCAGCATATGCTTAAAATATGAATCCATATCCCCAGACTGAGCTGCACACCACTTTTCAGGGGCACATTTGAGTTAAGGGAGCTACAGAGACCACCGCCTAATCTACACCAGCCCCGTCCCTGTGGCTTTCCCCACCTGCCGTCACCCTTCTCTGCTCCGGGAAGAGCAACATCCCCTCAGTCGATGCCCTGGAAACCTTGTGAAGGGACAGGCTGCCCGCCCCCGAGAAAGGAAACTAGAGAGAAAGAAAATAGACCGGGGGAAGCTGAGGGAATGTGTGGAAGGAATTGTGACATCTGCCAGGAATGCCACTGCATCCTGGGAACCCCCAGCATCCCAGGAAACCCCCCAGCACCGGAAGTGAAGCTGGCTTTGGGGGACTTCAGTCTCTCACGGGACTACTCTGATGCTGTCCCCGCAGCATCAGAGCCCCTACCTGTTTATACCAACCAGTTTCTGCCACCCAACCGGGTAAACTGAGCTGCATATTTGATGATGAGGAAGTGGAGTGGAATGTGAGAGTCCTCATTCTTGACGTCAGGCTTGCCTTTCATTTTATTTATACCCGTGACATTATGACACGGAATCTAATTTTCCATTGTATTTTTTCCCTCTGTTAGGACATAAGTGATGACAAGTGAATTTGTGTCTGGGCCTGGAAAACAATATTTTCAGTTGATCTGACGCCAGGGTCCCTACAGGATTAGGTGTCTGCCTCTATCTGCCCACCTGCCTGGTCCTCCCTTGAACTGGTTGACTGGCCATGGCAAAGGGCAGAAGGGATCGTGCTTCTACAGAGTGCAGACCCCCAAGAAGTCAGAGCTGGAGGCATCCGGTTGCCCACTCCTCACGGGCAGCAGGCTGTTCCTTCCTGGCACGGACTCTGGAGGGAGGCCAGGGAGCAGTGAGGCCGCACGGCAGCCTTGGCACAGAGCCCCGGCCGCTGTCTGGGCATGAATCTGGGCCCTGGCACCAGGAGTGTGGTTCCAGTCCCCTGATCCAGAACTGCCTGTACCGGAACCACTCATGCTCTGGTGGGTCCCACTTCTTCTGTCCCTTAGGGGCAGGGCAGGGGCAGGAGCAGAGATGGATCTGGGAGGAATGGCAGGAGAGTTAGGGCTCATTGGCTGGGGCAAAGGTGAGTTATGGCCCCGTGTGCCGTAGTGGCCTTGCGAGGTGTGTCTGGGATGGAGAATGGAGTGGCTTTTGTGTCCAGGAGGTGAACAGAGCAGGTGACACCCCAATTCCTTGCTTGAAGCTGGGGACCTCAGCCCTGCAAATAGCCTCCTCCCACTCCCTGCCTCAGCCTCCGTGCAGACAGCGTCTGTACCACGGGCCCTGTAGAACTCCGCCCAGGTCCCTGCCAACCCGTCACTGTTTCAGTAGGGCCTCTTGTCGCCAGCTTTTCAACAATGTTTCTCAGTCTCTGACCCCAGAGAAATTGCAACTTCCTTGTTCTCAGTTCAGAAGACGTTTGTTATTCAGGATTCTGATGCAGACATCTGATAAGAGAGGCCTCAGGCCTTCTGAGTTAGTAAACCAACAGAGTCTGAGAATTTAAAAACGGAGAAGCCCAAGGACAGACACGCCCTGAGAGGTGGCAGGGTGCCAGCTCCTGTCTCCGACATCTTCCAAGATATTTAGAAATGGGTGTCCATGAGTTTTCACGACGTTTACTTTCCATATCTTGTTTAGCTTTTGAAAGGAAGGTTTCCGTAATTGGATCTGTGTTTGATTGAATCTCCTGTAGTCTCTACGCTTGACTTGATGTTGCCTCCTATATATTGAGTTGGTCAAAAAGTTTGTTCGGATTTTTCATACGAGGTTACAGAAAAACCCTAATGAACTTTTTGGCCAACCCAATACTTCTGTGTTACTTCTTTCTGTCAATTTAAGTAAAAATGGCACAGAGTAAACTGTTGTCCAGAAATACAATGTGGGAAGCTGGAGAGAAAACCCCCAAACCTGTGCTGGCGCCTCACCGCCCACTGACCCGCAGGGCAGGAGTTGCTTGGGATGGAAGGGGCTGTCTTCCTGTGCAACAGCTCGAGGCCCGGCCTTTAGGATCCCTTCCACACCAGCCCACCTGAGACCCGGTTCTGAAATTCTGCATCTGTCAAAACATCTCTCTCAAAGGCTTCCCAAAGGTGAGGTATCAAGTGGTTCCTTCTTGGTGCTGGAGTGGACACAGGGGCCAAGGGCAAGGAGGTATGAACGGAGACAAGGGCCATGTCCACCAGGCAAAAATTGAAGGAATGCAGGGCTGCGGGAAATAATTTTCCCCAGTTGGTGCAAGCATGGTGGTGAGAAGGACTGAGGACTAAGGAGACTCCGTGAGCTCAGGATGGAAGTGGATGAGCTCTAGGGTCCCTATTGTGTCACTTAGACATCTCTTTCCCAAGGCTCCTTGGAGGGTTGTTTGGGACAAGGGCATGAAATTTGTAGTCAGACGGTCCAGAAGTACTTCCGTATGAGTTCTGTGATCTTGGGAAAGTACTGAAAGGCTCTGAGTCTCAATTTCCACATCTACAAACGGGAGCTACAGACGCTGTCACTTAGGATTACTGTTGGGGTTGAATATTTGAAAGACAAGCATGTCCCCAGCATTGATCGCCTTCCCTGCTCGGACTCGGATGGAAGAGCCGACAGAGGGGCTGCTTTTTTGGGAAACAGTTGAAATATAGTTGATTAACAGCATGTTAGTTTCAGGAGTACCGCAAAGTGATTTAGTCATACATATTTGTCTTCTCTTCAGATGCTTCTCCATTATAGGTTATTACAATATATTTCCCTGTCCTCATACGGTAGGGCTTTTTTGTTTATCTGTTTTTTATATAGTGGAGTGTATATGTTAATCGCCAACTCCTAATTCGTTCCTCCTCCCTCCCTTTCCCCTTTGGTAACCATAAATTTGTTTTCTTTGTCTGTGAATCTCTTTCTATTTTGTAGATAAGTTCATTTGTATCATATTTTTAGATTCTACATGTAAATGGTATCATGATATTTGTCTTTCTCTGATTTACTTCCGTTAGTACGATAATCTCTAGGTCCATCCATGTTGCTGTAAATGGCATTATTTCATTCTTGTTTATGGCTGAGGAGTATTCCATTGGGGCTTCCCTGGTAGCTCAGCTGGTAAGAATCTACCTGCAATGCAGGAACACTGGATATCCAGGGAAGATCCCCTGGAGAAGAGATAGGCTACCCACTTTAGTATTCTTGGGCTTCCCATGTGGCTCAGACAGTAAGAATCCACCTGCAATGTGGGGAACCTGGGTTCGATCCCTGGATTGGGAAGATCCCCTGAAGAAGGGCATGGCAACCCCACTCTAATGTTCTTGCCTGGGGAATCCACATGGACAGAGGAGCCTGGCGGGCTACAATCCATGGGGTCACAAAGAGTCGGACACAACTGAGCGACTAAGCACAGCACAGCAGTGTTCCATCACACACACACACGCACACACACACGCATGCACGCGCACGCACACGCGCGCACGCACGCACGCACACACGCACGCACACACCTTCTTTATCTGTTCATCTGTTGGTAAGCATTTAGGTTGCTTCCATGTCTTAACTATTATAAGCAGTTAGTGCTGCTATGAACATGAGGAGTGCATATATCTTTCCTAATTAGAGTTTTCGTCTTTTCTGAATTTATGCCCAGGAGTGGAACTTCTGGATCATACGGCAACTCTCTTCTCAGTTTTTATAGGGGTATCCATGCTGTTTTCCACAGTGGCTGCACATAGGGTCTACTTTTAAGTCTTAGCCAAGCCAGGGAGTTCCACTTCTCTGAGCTTTCTTTGTGTTAGGCTGTGAAGGCTGGGAGTCTCTGTGCGGACAGAGCAGATGTGACTGAGCTGACTCAGATGTGGGGCAAAGGGGCCAGTGGTTCTCTGGACTCAGGGACACAGTGTGGGGAGGAGGATTGTCCTCATGAGCAGGTATTGGAAGAGCAGAGCTGAGGGACGTGGGAACACGTGGGGCTGACGGGATCCTCCCTATGCTTTCAGGGAGGAAGGGGGTTGGGGTGGGGCTGCCTCTGCCAGCACTCTTCTGTCTTACCTGCCTTGGAAGCTCATGTGAACTTGTTTTTGTCTTGGGGTAGAAGGTGGGAGGGGGCAAATATTAAGGGAAGGTATACGGTCCACTGTACACTCTACCCTGAGCCAGAATCCCCAGCGCAAGGCCCCTAAGCCCTGTTGTGGCACCCAAACAGCCAGCCAGCCACAGTCATCTGAGAGTTGTTCTGGGTGTCCCTGCGTCTCGTGAAGACTCAGCCGGACAAGCACCTAGTGACACTGTCAGGAGGGATCTTTCATCAGCCACGGGGAGGAACAAAGGTAACAATTATTTATGTGAGGACTTTGAAATCCAAGCATCCTGCCTACCTAAGCGAGCCACAGTGGAAAGTGAACCTTGGTTCTGTCTCACACACATCAGGCCTGAAAGAGAAGCAGGAGTCGTTGGGTTACAGAGACACTGAGGGATCTGTGCTGGTTTCAGAGTGGCTTCAAGCAAAAAGCTAGCGAGGTCAGAATCCATGGAGAATATGAAAATCTCACATGGTTAAAAACGTTGCTCTTTTCCCAAGCTACTGATAAATGGTTGCCTAAATCTCCTGATCCCCCCAAGCCACACACACACCTGTATGTCCATGTGGCTCCTCTGTAGTAGAAAGAAAAGAGAGGCTGAGACACAGGGGGTCATGGGCGGTCTTCATGCTGGATGGTGAGTAAATGAAGCTGTGTGCTGTGTGCTCAGTCGTGTCTGATTCTCTGCAACCCCATGGACTGTAGTCCAGCAGTCTCCTCTGTCCATGGGATACTGGAATGGGTTGCCTTGTCCTTCTCCAGGGGATATTCCCAACCCAGGGATCAAACCTGCATCTCTTATGTCTCCTGCTTTGGCAGGCAGGTTCTTTACCACTAACGCCACCTGGGAAGCCTGAAGTGTTAGTTGCTCCATCATGCCTGACTCTGTAACGCCATGGACTGTAGCCCACCAGGCTCTTCTGTTCAGGGAATTCTCCAGGCAAGAATACTGGAGTGGGTTGCCGTGCCCTCCTCCAGGGAATCTTCCCAACCCAGGGATTGAACCCATGTCTCTTACGTCTCCTGCGTTGGCAGGCAGATTCTTTAACACTAGCAATACCTGGGAGGCCCCCAGATGAAGCTGGGCTGTCGTTTATGCTGTGTTGTTCATGGCTGGAGGCAAAGTCCATACATGGGCTCAGGAAGGAGTCTGGAGTCTCACAGGCAGGTTGGCTCATGATCCGGTTATGGTTAGAAAAGACTGACACGAGGATGCATTGCTCAAGCCCCTGCTCCGTGGAAAGCTGGGTGAAGCTGTGGGCTGTACATGGTCTCTATCTTCACAGAACTCAGAGTCTGCTGAGGAAGACAGATTTTAAGCAAAGAAACACACTAACAGGGGAGCTTCCCTGGTGGTCCAGTGGTTGAGACTTTGCCTTCCAGTGCGGGGGTTGTGGGTTCAATCCCTGGTCAGGGGACTTAAGATCCCATATGCCTCAGGGTGTGGCCAAAAATTAAAAGAAAAAGAAACACATGGACAGTAATATGATCTGCAGATTGAGACAAATGAATAGCTATTATGAGAGATAGCTATGCATGAGGGATGGTGGGGGTGTAACATAGACTGGGGAGCCGGGATCAAGGAAGGTCTCTCTGAGGCAGTGACAGTCAAGATAAAACCTAGAACAGGGCTGCTCAAATTTCAGCATACATCAGACTCACCTGGAGAGTTTGTTACAAAACAGGTGTCTGGGTCCCACCTCCCCAGTTTCTGATTCAGTAGGTCTGAAGTGAGTCCCAAGAATTTGCGTTTCTAGTAAGTCTCTACAGATGGCGACTGCGGCCATGAAATTAAAAGACGCTTGCTCCTTGGAAGAAAAACTATGACCAGCCTAGACAGCATATTAAAAAGCAGAGACACCACTTCGCCAACAAAGGTCAGAGTTATGGTTTTTCCAGTAGTCATGTACGGATGTGAGAGTTGGACCGTAAAGAAGGCTGAGTGCCAAAGAACTGATGCTTTTGAACTGTGGTGCTGGAGAAGACTCCTGAGAGTCCCTTGGACTGCAAGGAAATCAAACCAGTCAATCGTAAAGGAAATCAATCCTGAATATTCATTAGAAGAACTGATGCTGAAGCTGAAACTCCAATACTTGGGCCACCTGATGCAAAGAGGCGATGCATTGGAAAAGACCCTGATGCTGGGAAACATTGAGGGCAGGAGAATAAGGGGAGTGACAGAGGATGAGATGGTTGGATGGCATCACTGACTCAATGGACGTGAGTTTGAGCAAACCCCAGGAGTCAGTGAAGGACAGGGAAGCCTGGCGTGCTGCAGTTCATGAGTTCTCAAAGAGTCGAACACAACTTAACGACTGATTAACAGCAACAACAACAAACAAGTTCGTAGGTGGTGCTGAGACTGCTGGTTTGGAGACCAAGCTCTGAGAACCCCTGGCCTAGAGGATCTGTAGGAATTAGCCAGGAGAAGAGTGGAGGTGTGAACCAGTGAGCCGAGAAGGAAGAACGTGTGCCAACACTCTGATGTGGGAAAGACCTGGGGGCTCCAGGTAATGGGAAGATCAGTGTCCTCAAGGCAGTGGTTTGGGGTGATATTGGAGATGAGCCTGACCCTTATCCCCATCCTGAAATTTACTCCAGCAGAGCTATTGCCAGTGGTAGCATGTCTTAGAACAATGGTTCCATTGATCCTTGATGATGCCCTGCTGCCACATGGGGCTGGTGGAGTGGTGCTGGCCCTGAGATATTGTGAAACTAACATGCAGAGGGCTGAGCACAGATCAGATGCTCAGTTCATTCTAGTCTTCTTTGCTCCCTCCTTTCCCTGGCTTGAAACATGACCCTGTCTCAAGGGGTTTCTATTTTAGCTAGAGGAACACGATGCTGAATTGCTGCTGTCTTGGAGCTGCGAGCAAAAAGAGTTCATGTGGCAGGAGCCCATGTTACCCCAATTGGGATCCGGGACAGTAGCTGACTATAGATAAGGAATCCAGATACCACTTCCAAAGGGCAGGTGTATGTGTGTTTTCCTACATCTCATGCAATTTATAAATATCACAGGACTTGAAGCCAAGGAAAGCCTGGGTTAGATTTTTGAAGCCAAAGTTAGCCTTAGGCCAGTTCAATTTTATTGAGTCCTCACTCTGTGCCAGGTGCCACGCTAAGTGTTGGGAAGACGGAGGCAGGTGATCACAGCGGGACAAGGACACATGAAAACACAGAGCAGTGGGATAAAAGCCACAACAAAGGTCTGTACAGAGGAGAGAGCAGTTCTGCCTAGGGAAGACAGAAGTCACAGACAGAAAGTGACATCGGGGACAAGCCTGGAAAGGAAACGTTGAGAGAATAAGCAGAACTGAAGGATAAATGAACAAATCTGTAAGAAATTTTTTGTTATGGTTTTAAGTTCTGATCTACGTCATCATTATGAGCTTCTAAGATACATGACCACATGGTGTTGAGTTTGATTTGAAATATTGCATAAACCCATTATATATAGCAACACATATGGAAACAATCTGAAAATATTTCTCCTCAAATTTAGTGCTATTTGTTTTAATGAATTTGCTATTTCAGGCTGAAAATGTGAAATATGGTTTGGTCTTCTGAGACTCGGAAGCAATTATGTCACCATTCCAAGTGAAAATAATTTTGGTGGTTAATTCATACTTTTATTTAGTCAGTCAACAAGCACCTGCTTAGAAATTTCCATTTTTGAAGCACTGTAGTGGGGACAACAGATATATAAGACATTGTCCTGCCCTCAGGACTCTAAAAGTGGTAGGAGTGAGAAAACACCTAGACACAAATAATTTTAACACAAGTGAGTGGTAAGTGGTATGAATGAGCACAAGCAAAACACTCCACATATCTGGAGGGAAAATGTTATTTTCTTGACCATTTATGGAGAAGCCATATGCACTAGACATTGTAGGGTGGGAAGGGATTAGACATACAGAATTAAGGCAGGGGGTGGTGGGGAAGGCATTCCAGGCAGAGAGGCAGGTCTGTGGACAAAAGGCGGGGGAGGTCACGTGGCCTGTTTAGGGTGTGACTTGGGGAAAGAGATAGAATTGGTCGATATCAGCTTCACATCCAAAGTTTGAACCTGATTCCACCAGCTGTGACTTCTTGGAATTTGAAATGCCAAGCATTCGTCACTTGATTCCTTCTGCGCTTTTTTAGTTGGCATCTCAGGCCTGACCTTTGTCTTGGCATGTGTATGTACATGCTCAGTCCTGTCCGACTCTTTGTGACCCCATGAACTGTAGCCCACCAGACTCCTTTCTCCATGGAGTTTTCCAAGCAAGAAATACTAAGGTGGGTTGCCATTTCCTACTCCACGGGATCGTCCTGACCTAGGGATTGAACCTGCGTCCCCTGCATTGGTGAGCGATTTCTTTACCACTATGTCACCTTTGTCTAACCCATAGGATATGCTTTTAAAAATCCGCCTGTGTAGGCTGATGGTAGTAAATGTCACAGGGTGGCTGCAAATAGCTGTGAAGGCCCCAGATTGAGAGTTGACCCTTTTCTTTAGGAATCTGTGACTCCACCCTAAGAGGCTGAAAGAAATGGGCTTTATATTGGAGTTCCTTCGGGAAACAGATGAAGGCTTGTCCTAAACAGGTGTGGGTGGTGGGCAGACTTAAGGGGACCCAATAAGGGATGACACAGTTTCCATGCCAGCAAGATCTGAGAAGCCATTACCACCCAGGGGCCGATGGTAACGTACCACTGGGAAGATGGGAACAGGCTCGGAGATGCAGCAGATGCTGGGACTGAGAGAGCTTTGTGCTACCATGGAGACACATGACTCCTGCCCTGCTCCCATCCTATGCTGGTGCCTCCGTTGCTGAACCCAGCTGACAGCCAGAGACCAAGGGGCCTGTGATATATTCCCTACAGTTCAGCCTCTCCCAGCACAGGGTTGGGAAGGAGAGATGGAGAGCTCATCTGGAGGGGCAAACAAAGGCTATCCAACACAAGCCTTTTTAGCTTTTTAATATTTTTAGCTTTGATAATATGATGCCAGAACAACCCAAACTAGTGTAGCCTTTATTTAACAAATGTATTCCAACCACCGCACCCCCTGTTGTTCTCAGGAATATATAAAACTAAGAAACACAGACGGTAGAGTGGATGGATAGGTGGATGGGGGCTGGTGAAGGAGGCTTTGGCTGGGACAGGGCCCTAAACAGTAACTCAGCCAGACTGTGAGGTTGGTGGATGCAGGGTCTGGGCTGGGTTTCTTGATTGTTGAGTCCTCCATACCTAGCATTGTGCCCGGAGCTTAGCAGACCCCAATAACCATTTATCTGAATAACGTGATGGATGAAATGTCAAGAATACCCAGCAACATAAATGTGGGTCTGGGGTCTTAGGTTAGGAGAACCCAGAGGTAGGGTCAGGATCTAACAATTTCAGACCCAGAAGAAGCAGCTGATGACGGTGTTTGTTTTCCTGCTTCTGGTACTTTTTAGGTCAAAGTCCCTCCCAAGGAACAAAGGCCGTTTGATGGTGTTTGAAAGATAAAGGATAGTCTTAGTCTTCTCCGGCAGCTTAAAAGGACATTATAACTCCTGCACCCCAACCTCAGTTCATTCATTCGTTTAGTCATTCGCGAACATTAATCAAGTGCTCATGTTTTTTCGTCTGGGAATACAAAATTAAGACAGATCCAGTCTTAGCTCTCAAGGAATTTAGTCTGGTAGAAGTTGCAGACATGAAGCAGGAAACAGCAGTGTTGATGACAGCTACACAGAATGACAGCCGCTGTGGGAGCCATGGGTGGCAGCCTGCATGGGCTGGAGGTCTCCCAGGAGGCAAGTTGAGTCCTGAAGAATTGTCCCACCTGTTTACTTTTTCGCTGGCATCTACCCATGCCTTCTTCCCCAGCCACCCGATAAGGAAATAAGAAAGTAAGTTCCAGTAAGTAGATAAGTAAGCAAAAGTCTTGAAACTGACATTACTGGATAACGTAACACTTGGTCTCAGATGCATTCACACCAAAGTGCCATCCGCCAATCAGTGAACTCAAGTGGAGGGTTCATTCCTTCTTCCTCCCCCAGGTCAGGAGGGCACAAAGCAGGTATCTGGATTGGAGAGAGGAGAGAACAGGTACAGGAAGGGAGGCCGGGGGCTGTCTAGACAAACCTCGTTGACTGCAGGCGTGTTTTGGGGGATCAGTATTCTACCTTTAACTCTCTGCAAACAAATGGAACGTATGTGAGGAGGTTCGTTTGTTTATCCATGTTCATTTGTTTGGTTTTTTTCTTTTTTTTTCTTAGCCTCTAGCAGCTAAACATAGGGTCCAAGGTCTCGGAAATATTCTTACGGACCTGCCCGATGTGTGTTAATACAAATCTGCCTGATTTATGAAGGTGGTTGACTGGTTTTAAAACATGGGTGATTTTGTTACATGTGCACTTCATTCCCAGAGGTTTTGTTAATCAGTACATTCTTGCCTTAGTGATGGGAGGAAAAATATAAGTTGGGGAGGAGAAGCAGAGGGGGCAACAAGAAATAGAGTGGCCAAAATCTAAGGGGCAGATACTTCTTACTTTATCTATATTGCCCTCATTTTTAAAGCCTGCTAGTCAAGGCTATGGTTTTTCCAGCGCTCATGTATGGATGTGAGAGTTGGACTGTGAAGAAAGCTGAGCGCCGAAGAATTGATGCTTTTGAACTGTGGTGTTGGAGTCTTCTCCAACCTGTGCTTGCCTCCACACCCAAATTTGTCTTTGTAATGTACCAACCTTCATGTCTAGTCCTTGTGTAAAACCTTTCAGAAGTGCTCCATAAAGTTCTTCATATCAGTGGCCAAGTTGGTTAGAAGTTTCCTTCTCTTTCTGTGGGTTTTCCTCCTGTCAGCCGGGCCCCGGCCCCTTGCTGGCATCCTCTGTGGAACCTCAGTGGGCTGGCAGGCGTGGCCTGTGGTTCTGCGCCCTTTCTGATGATTGGCCCCAGGGCTAACAGTAGCAGCGGCACACAGATGACTCCCAAACGTAGGAGTCCAGCGCTGACCTTTCTCCTGAGCCAGACTCAGAGATCCAGCGGCTTGCTTCACATCTTCCGTTGGATGTCTTGCGTGGACTGGAGCTGAACAGGGTCAAACCGGAGCTCTTGATTTCCCACCCATTCTTTTCCTGCTCCTGCCTCACCCTTCCCCATCTGAGTAAATGGCTCCACTGGCCACCTGACTGCTCAGGCCGCAAACCTAGGTGTCGCTGTCTCTCCTCTCTCTTCACTCCGCTCCCCGTGGGCACTCCGTCTCGAGTGTTGTCGGCCTCACCAAGACCCTGCAGCCCCAACCTGACTGTCTCTACTGTCTCTGCTGCTTTCTCCTCCATCATCACCATCTCTCACTTGGATTGCTCCAGCAGCCTCCTGCTGCCCTGTGAATGCCTAGAATGGATTCTCTACACAGTGGCCAGAGGATCTTTTTAAAAAGCAAATTATATCATGTTTCTTCTCTGCTTAACACTGTCACCAGGCTTCTTGTTGCACCTGGCCATACCCACAACAGCCTCCTGTCTCTTCCTGGAACTTACCAAGCTTGTGAGGCCTTCAGGATTCTACATTTGCTCTTCTCCTCCCTGGGATCCTCTTCCCTTCCCACGGAAGCCATCTCTGACCTCCCAGAGTCACCTTTGTCCATCTCTTTCTATTGCAGTAATTTGTTTTCTCATCTTCAGCTCATGTTAAGATGATCTCTTTCTTTATTTTTCATGGTAATTGTCTCTTTCTCCACTAGGACGTAAGCAGTATGGATTCACCTTGTTTTCAGTCTGTCTTATGCATCCATTGTTGTTCAGTTGCTCAGTTGTGTCCGACTCTTTGCAACCCCATGGACTGCAGGATGCCAGCCTTCCTTGTCCTTCCCTGTCTCCTGGAGTTTGTTCAAACTCATGTCCATTGAGTCAGTGATGCCATCTAAGCATTTCATCCTCAGTCGCCCCCTTTTCCTCCTGCTCTCAGTCTTTCCCAGCATCAGCGTCTTTTCCAATGAGTTGCCTCTTTGCATCAGGTGGCCAAAGTATTGGAGTTTCAGCTTCAACATCAGTCCTTCCAATAAATGTCGGATTGATCTCCTTTAGGATTGACTTGTTTGGTCTCCTTGCAGTCCAAGGAATTCTCAAGAGTCTTCTCTAGCACCACAGTCCGAAAGCATCAATGCTGGGTGTAAGGATCAGTGATGATTGGAGGAGGGGCTTGGTCTCAAATACACTTAAAGGAATATGCGGCAGCCGGTTGGCACAGTGACTCCTCTTCAGATTCAAGTGCAACTTTATGCTTATGGCCTCCTGCTGATAAATAATGATGAGGGAGATTTTACTCATAATGCTCAATGTTCTAGTTTCATGTTTAATATTTGCAGATCTATAACTCTAGGCCATAGAGCTCATGCCTGTCCATGTGACAACACAGGTTTGCTCAAAACTTTCTATTCCTTTCTGTCTCTGATTTGAGCCCTTCTGACAATAGGGATCCAGGCTGAAGAAGGTATGGTCTGCAATTATGTAGGAGATGGGTTGTGTTTTCTTAGGGGAGGTTTGCTAGATTCAGAGTGAGATTTCCATATGATTAGGAAAGACTGAATCTACTCACATGTTTAGAGTAAGGGAGGCCACGGGTGATACCCAGTAACCTCTCAGAGTCCGTTTCTCTGTTGTCAGAAGGTCAGTCATGTTACTGCTTGTGTATTCCTTTGGTTCAGGAGACGGGTGGTGATAATGGAATAATGGTATACCAACTGGCTGGAAGAATTACAACAGGAGTTTAATGCACATGTTGCCATAGAAGGTAAGCCATGGACTTAGTTTCTCCAGAAACTGTCAAATGCAGGCAGCAATGAAAGTACTGGTCTTTCATACTTTAGCAATTGTGTAAATACCAGCTTGTCAGCATCATCAACATCTTCAGTCTTCAAAGAATGGCCAGTGATATGTTCAGAGAAGCCGAAAAGGTGTGCCTCATTTGTTTTAACCTTATCAGTGGAATCGAAGACTTGTTATTAATATATAACTGCTGCTCTTCCACTCATGCGTGGTCAGACTTCCATTTATTCCCTATAGGAGAACAGCCTTTTCCTCTCCCAGTGTATTTTTCTGCCTGTTGGGTTATAGACCTGAAATAGATTCCATCACAAGTCTGGGGCCACCAAAAGCCAAAAACCAACCTGAAGCTGTTGTGCTCTCTCCCATATTCGAAACAGCTAGATGCATCGAACCACGGGCAGAGCTGTGGAATGGGTGCCATTGGATTTGCTGCCCATTTCCTTTTTCCCCATAAATGGATATTCTGCCTAAGTAAGCATTGTGTTAAGTTGCTCTTCAGAGTAGAAGGGAGTGTCAGATCCACAGTCTTATGAAGGTTTTAAAGGCACGAAGAGTTGCCAGGTAGAAATATTTACAGTTTTCAACTTTAGGATAGAGCAATGCTGGACCAATTAGAGAAAAGAATAAAAGGAAAAAACCAGTTAGAGGAAATGACAAGCTGTGTAAAATCTGGGTGGAGGAGACATTACGGGCATGAGCAGTGGGTAGGCTGGACTCTGACCCCTCGAGTTAAATCATCCCACGTTGGCTCTTGCTACTCACCTAGCTTAGGAGAGGCAGGCAGTGTGTCGCTCCTGGCAGTAGCGGTGCCGGGGGGGAGGAACAGGCCGTGACCCCACAGGTGGCTGGTTGGTACAGAGAGGGAGGGAAGCCGCGTGGCTCCAGTTTGAGTTGGGAGAGGCGTTAGTGGCATTAACCACCGGGACTCAGATTCGGTGGGGAGATGGATGCTTCCTGGTTCAGAAGTATTTTTGTTGTGAAGTGTGGGTGGGACTCTCGTGGAGATGTCCAGCAGGCTATGGGAAGCGGGAGAACAGGGCTTTCTTATGCAGGGATAGGCCTCTCAGCCGCTCCTCCTCCGCTAGACTGGGAACTCTGTGCTTTGCGCTCCCGTCCCTTCTTTCCCTTCTTCATTTCCTTCCCCTTGCTTGAGTTCCCTGTCCCTCTCCTCCCTCCCGCTCTCTCTCCCTTCCTTCGTTCCTTTTCCTCCCTTCCTCTTTTAAAAACCATGCAGCACTCCATAATACGCTTCAAGGTATACACCAGGGTTAACTGTTAGCCTCAATTTTGCTATATTATAGCTGGGATGGGATAGGGAACTTTATTAAAAGACTAGGTGTCTAAAGATACTGAAAAGCTCACGAATACACGTGGACCCTCAATGCTGGCTGATCGTTTTGAGACACCATCTGTTTTTATGCGGTATCTTGGGAACAACAGACGACCTGCTGGTTGGCACAGGCCCGACCCATGCGCTGCTGGCCTCCGAGCACTTCTCGAGCAGCTCTTCCGGAAAATCCCCCACACTTCCAGGAGTGAATGGTGTGGCTTTGTTTTTTGTTTTTAATAGATAACGAGGAAAGAGAGTCAGAGGGTTTGGTGCCTTTACCTTCCCTCATCTTCTCTTTGTTAGTGTTTTTCTTGTTTTCCTCTCACTTTACTTTCTGAAGATAGTTATTTGTTCTTTTTGCTTGGGTTGACTTACCCTGAGTTCTTCAGCCTGTCCTTTTACCTGCTGGGTTATTTTTGCCTCAGACTTTCTCAAAGTCGTGTGCTTCACCCCTCTTCAAGTCTCAACCTGAACTTGCCCTTTCACCTTCAGCTGCCTTAGCTGTTCTGCTTTTCCCTGTCTGCGCGCTCAGTCGTTGAGTTGTTCCTATCTCCTTTGCGACCCCACAGACTGTAGCCTGCTAAGCTCCTCTCTCCATGGGATTTTCCAGGCGAGGCCTGGGGTGGGTTGCCATTTCCTCCTCCAGGGGATCTTCCCAACCCGGAGATCAAACGCGCGTCTCCTGCCTGCGTCTCCTGCTTGGGCCGCCTGGGAAACCTTCCTCGTCTATTCAGGCTACGATAGTGGAATGATGATGGACTATGCTGCTGCTCTCAGTGACCTTAACTCTCTTACCTGATCTCCTCTGCCTCACATTTCCATCTGTGGACGGAGGAAGTGTATTAGTTTTGCTGTTGTACGTAACACGCCCCCACAAATTTAGTGGCTTAAACACATACATATATTATCTCACAGTTTCTGTGGGTCAGAAGGTGAGCGTGGTTTTGTAGGTCCTCACCTCAAGGCTCAGTGAGGGGAGGGTTCACTCTCGGGCTTTCCTGGTTGTTGGCAGGACTTGGTTCTTTGCAGTTGGTTGGACGAAGGGCCTCAGTTTCTCACTAGCTCCAGGCCAGAGGCCCCCTCGGTTCTTTGCCACACGGGCCTCTCCAACATGGCTATTGCTTTAACAAAACCAGCAAAAAAGAGCATCTCCTATCAAGACAGTACCATAGTCACTGAAAAGACATCCCATCACCTTTGCCATACTTAATGGATAGGAAGCAAGTCAGAAGTTCCCTGACATTCAAGGCATGGGGAGTCCTCAAAGACATGAACATGAGGTAGTGGGGAAAACTGGAGATCACCTTAGAGTCGGTCCACACAAAGAGGAGAACTCTTTAAAAAAGACATGAAAGGCTATATTCACACTGCTCTCATGGCTCATGGATGGCCTTTATGGATAATGGCTAATGCCAAGTAATAATGCTTCTTTTTGTCTCTCTCCATGTCCTGTGAAATAGGTTTTACTTCTAAAGATAACTTGTTTTCCTTTCCTGCCATTAGAAATTTCATCAGCCTCTCTGAATGAGAAAGTCAGCAGGAAAAGATCACTGTTGTTGATCTTGGTTTTAACTGGACTGACTCAGCCCTGTGGGCAGTTGAGAAAGGAGAGGCCTTTGTAAATGCTCCCTAGGTCTTTGTAGACAGCCCTCTACCAGAGGAGCCAGGTATGCGGCAGGTGTGATAAGAACCCGGAGCTGGAGGCCAGGCTTATTTACAGCTGAAGCACTTAACTGGGCTGGATTCTTGACTATTTCAAAGTCTCTGAAAGCTTCACCATAGCTGCACAGGCCTTTGATTCTAGCTCCCTAAACAGACTGGGAGCAGGCAAGAAGGGGATCAGGACCTTTGTCTGGATCCACGTTTGACTCTCGTTGGTAAGTTGTCCCCACAGTTAAGGCTGAAGGACAACACCCCGTCACCGCCCCCCACCCCCCAACTCTGCAGTAGACACACAGTGGAGTGTCCTTTACAAATTCATTTGAACACAGAAGTCTTCCTTTCACTTTGAGGAAGAACTATCTATGATCTGTCATGACTGCTGTCTGTGACAGAATCTCTTTAAAATGATAATGTACACGGATTTGAGTGAGGAAGGAGGCAAATCTGATCCTTCAGTGTTTCTTGGGGAGTAGAAGCACATGGAGATGAAAATGGGAATGGTGGGCGTGGTGAGAAAGAAGCTCCCTGTCCAGATTCCCAGTCCTGAGAAGCGCCAGGTTGGGCAGCGCTGGCCCTTAGCCCTAACTCCCCTCGAGTGGCTGGAATAGCTAGGGGGGCGCCGAGCAGGCTCCAAGTCGGGCTTCATCCCCGGGAGGGGCGCTAGGACCCAGGCACTCGCCCGCTGCAGGCGCGCCTGGGGAGTGAAGGCAAAGAGGCTCAGGCTCGCAGCCAGAGTCCCTCGGAACGACCGGCCCCTTGGCGCGGGGCTGGAGGCCCGAGTGCGGGGTGCGGCCGCCCTGTGCCCTCTGTGCGGGGCTGCGGTGCGGGCCACGGGCACCGCTCGAGCGCCGGCAGCCGCCAGCCTCCAGCATGGACCCTCCGAACGCCGGCCAGGTGAGCCCCGAGCGCTGGATCTGCACGTCCGGCGAGCCGCCCCCTCCCACCACCCCCGAGCCTAGAGCTGACCCTGCACCCCTTTCGGACACCCTGCAGCTCTGGAGGGGCTTCTCCCCTCTCCAGCCTCTCCGTGTAGGGGTGCCCAACTTCCTTCTTCCTTCCCTGGAGGGGAGCGCCTCGATTGTCTGCTGTAACCGTCCGGTTTATAATTTCAAATGATACCGATCACCCACCAGCAGTGCGTCTGCGTCTGTGTGGAGCTTTCCCTGGGCAAGAGCCGACCTGCAGCGCCGTTGGGCCAGTGGCACTGACTCCTGTTGCGCCCCGAGTTTCCCACGCCGTCTCTGGGCGATCGCAGTGTCCCTGCCTTCCTCTGAGTGCTCCCAGCGGCTGCGTAGCTGCCATCCCTCCCGGAAAGCTAGCCCCCGCCGTCCCAGCCCTCGGCTTGGGTGGAGGGCGCCCTTGGGGATCCGGGGACCCACTCCCACCCGCGCGCGCGCCCAGCTCCAGGGTCCGCGCTCGCTGGGCACCTGGACCTGCTGTGAGGTTTATTCCACCAGCCTGCGGTGGGGGAGATGGAATGTAGCTTCAGAGAAGGGGCTCACACTGTGGGCTGTAGGAAAGTGCGGGTGAGAAGGGTCCGCGGTGCAGGAGAGGCGTTGGACCAAGGCAGAAGCTGCCTCCCGGAACTTGGCGGGGGGGGCAGTCCTGGTGGGCGTCGGAGTGTCACCTGAAAGTGCACGTAGTTACCGGGATCAAGTGGGCACGGTCCCTGGAGTGTTGTGGGAGGCGAGGCTTGCATTAGCCTTTATAACAGCTTGGCTAGAGGTATTCCGCGTTCAGCAGGCGCCTCTGTACCCTCAAGACTGGCGTGCCCAACCATTCTGCTTCCGGCTCAATCTGACAGCAGTTTACTGTCTCCAGATTGGCAAAACCAGAAAAACATCGCTGAGGAGTTGCTATGGGCGAGTTTCGAGTTTCTAGGGCTGCAAGACCACCTGGTTGAGTGGTGGCTATCCGGCCCCCGCCCCTAACCTTGGCGGCCCGCTGGGTCGGGGCACTGGGGGGCGTGCCTGCTCTGTTAAAATAACTGACGCGCGTGTGCCAGAACCTGAAGTTAAACACGTAGTGCAAACCTAGAAGAGACACTTCCTCTAAACTCTTGTGTGTTGTGTCAACCAAAACATTTACCCAGGGCCCCAGGGGGTAGGTGAGGGGCAGAGGACCCGCCCTCTAGGATTGTATAATCTGCTGGTCAGCATCACAAGTTCTACTTGACTGCCCTTCTGACCTTGAATGAGCTATTTTAACTTGGCTCAGTTTTCCAAGAAGCAAAACAGAAGAACAGTAATTCTCCAGCAGGGGAAAGAGCATTGCTATTGGGAAGCCTGCTACCTGAGTTCCAGCCCCACCTGTACCAGCTGCGAAACTTGGGGCAAGACACATAACCTGTCTGGATCTCAGCTGCCACAAAAGGCTCAAAAAGATCCTTTAATTCTGAGAGTTTCTGTAAAAGTAATTTGCCACGCTTTGATAGCTTTCCCATGCTCACTGGTTCTTTGGAGTCTAGATTGTACTAGGTTCCACGGAGCATACATGGACCAAAGACATACTGGATCAGAATCAGAACTGTGGGTGAACTGTATTTTAATTCTATTCTGTTTATAGAGCTGCACAAATCTTTCAGGCTTAAGATCTGTGGAAATAAGCTTGGCTGGCTTAGTTAATACTTAGAATGCCCTGGGAAGGACCTCAAATAGAAAGTCTTGTTTTAAGTCAGAGTGTGGTTGCATAAGGAAAAGGCAATGGCAACCCACTCCAGTACTCTTGTCTGGAAAATCCCGTGGGCGGAGGAGCCTGGTAGGCTGCAGTCCATGGGGTCGCAAAGAATCAAACATGACAGAACGACTTCCCTTTCACTTTTCACTTTCATGCATTGGAGAAGGAAATGGCAGCCCACTCCAGTGTTCTTGCCTGGAGAATCCCAGGGACGGGGGAGCCTGGTAGGCTTCCGTCTATGGGGTCACACAGAGTCGGACACGACCGAATCGACTTAGCAGCAGCAGCAGCATGGTTGCATGAAAGGTTGTTTCTGTGCATTTGAAAGACCTTTGCCATAACCACCCCGTTAACCTAAGTGAGTAGAAAAGACCCAAACTGATCCTTCAATAGAAGAAGGCTGGGTCTACTGCATAGTTCATGGAGCCACCTTGGGTTATAGCTGATAAACAATTTATTTACCTAGGAATGACTCTGTTAATATTAACTCCTCAGAAAAGCAGTTTATCACTTCAGTATGAAATAATGAATTTGTCTTTAAAGGATTCACTAAATATCAGAATGCCTAATATTGCTAGAGTTTATTGGGGTAAGCACTGGTTTAAAAAGCACTGTCTGTTCATTTAATTTCAGTAAGGAAAATAAGCAGAATGATTTATTATGTTTTCTTACAAGATAATTTTTTAAAGGAGATTAAAGTAAATACAACATGAATTAAGGAAACTTTGTTTCTTCAGGTTCCAGAGATGAATAACATCATCATTACCATAATGGTGCCTATCTATTAAGCATTTACTATCCACCACGTCTTGTTCTAAGCTCATTGTGTACATAGTCTCATGGAATCCTATCAATAACTTCTGAAGCAAGTGCTATAATTTCTTTCAGCCTACTGGTGGGGGAACTGAAGCTTCTTGCATGAGATCACCCAGCTGGTAGGCAGTCAAGCTGCACCAGCTCTTTGGGTTCATTTGCAATAATCCAAGGGATGTGTAAGATGGAGGAGGTGGGGAGGGAAGAAAGTACCTACTGAGTGTTGACTACTTTATACCCCTCAGGGCACGGGCATTAGTAAGCATTTTGTGAGTTGTGTTTTTATTTTTCTAGGCATCTTTTCTTGCTTTTAATATGATTTGGGCATCTTTTAATATGAGCAGAGGCTGACCTCTTTCTTTTTATCTACAGTACATATTAAAAGATGCCCAAATCATTCAACCAATTCCCTGTGAGTCGGCACTTGGATTGTTTCTAAACGTGATGTCTGGGCTAGCATTGTGGGTCTTCATATTTATATATTTCTGCACACCTGTTCAGATATCTCTGGTAGATTAATTCCTAGGGGTGAAATTGTTATATGAAAGAGCATGGTTACTATTTAGTATGTATTTTTTAATAGATACTGCCTACTTGTGTTCACAAAAAGAAATGTAATTTCTGATTTGGCATCCAGTTCTTCCTTTAACACATTTTTGGGCTTTTGATGAATCAGTGTATCTGAGTGGGTCTCAGGTATATCATTTGTAAAGTAGGGTTAGTAGGACTTGTTGGTTTTAAGGTCTTTTCTGCAAATATGTACAGTTAGAGGATGAACAAATAAAACTGTCCATATTTGACTTTTTTTAACCTCATGCGACGAGTTGACTCACTGGAAAAGACTTTGATGCTGGGAAGGATTGGGGGCGGGAGGAGAAGGGGACAACAGAGAATGAGATGGCTGGATGGCATCACCGACTCGATGGACATGAGTTTGAGTGAACTCCAGGAGTTGGTGATGGACAGGAAGGCCTGGCGTGCTGTGATTCATGGGGTCGCAAAGAGCTGGACACGACTGAGCAACTGAACTGAACTGAACCATAACTTTAATGTGGATTTACCTAACAGCACATGAACTCCTGAAATACCCATTTTTGGTACCCCAGGTTTCTGAGGATTTCAGTGTGAGATACAGCTTTGCCTTATCTTACGTGCAAGTCTGTGTCCTGCTTTTTGTAAAGGCATCAGTCCTGCTGGATTAAGACCTACCCTAATGACCTCATTTAATGTTAATCACTTTTTTAAATGACCTCTCTCCACATACTGTTATATTCAGAGGTACTTGAGGCTCAGACTTCGGCCTGTGAATTTGGCAGGACACAGTTCATTCCATAACACATTCTCTGTCAGATGGCACGTACTGAGGTGTCGTCACCTGTTTTTACTTGAGGAGGACAATATGTTTCTGAAGCTACATCACGGAATCCTCTCTCTTTTTCCATCACATCCTCCTCCATTGCCTACAAAAATGTGTGTGTGTTTTTAAATTCCCTGGGTGTTCTTTAAAGGGGTCCAGTATTAATACTTGTGTCAGGTAATCTTTTATTAACGGCATTGAATCTCATGTGAGACAAGGTGACTATAGGTAGGAGGTGGTAAGTGTGTGATTAAGAGCTTGCATCCTGAAGCAGGCTGCCTGGGTTTCTAATCCCAGCACCATCATTCACCAGCAGAGTTTTATCATCTGTAAAATGGGAAGAGTAATACTTAACCTTACAGGGTTACTGTGCCGATTAAATGAGAAAATGTAGGTAAAGTACTTGGCCTACACTAAGGGGGCTCAAAAATAGGACTCTGATTACTTTGCTGCTTCAGAAGTTCATGGAGCCTTTTGGGCTAAGTGTGGTCTGCCCCAGCCTGTACCCCTGGTGTACAGACAACCCAGAGGCTCTGCTCTTGGGATTCCCAGGGCTTCCATGTGCGTGCTGTGGTCTCAGAGTCGTTGAATGACCATTGTAAAAGTCCAACAGCTCACACACGTTAAAGTCATAGGCTCACAATTCTAACAGTTGAAAAGCAACACCAGAGACCGCTCCCTCAAATCACCCATTAAGATGATGGCCCCATTTCAGTTGAGGCACTCAGCTTGGCAATCGAAGTGTTAAATGTGAAAGCAGCATTTCGGTTTTTCTGAGATGTACCCTTGCCCATTTTAATGCCCCCGGAACCAGGGTGTGTTTTGCAGTCAATGGTACCTGCAAGTTAGAAACATTTTCCCATTGATCTGCCTGGGAAGATAACCTCAGACTTCCATTCTCACTGCAACTTTCCCTTGGAAACATAAGGAGTTAAGACAAGTGTGGATTGCTCTATACCTGGGGTGAATTATCTGTCTCAATTATTGTGAAACTCTAGATTCCTGGGCCCACCCTGGGACTAGGAGAGCTTGGAGTGGTCATGTGGCCTTGGGCCTGCCGGACTAGAGCAATACGGAGGCCAACAGGAAACCAAGGCAGTGGCTTCTCTGGAGCTGAACCATACACATCATCTCTAGCAACTGTGTGCATCCCCCCAAAGTAGAGGAAAGCCGAGGCCAGATCTGCGTTGGGAGTAGTTGCTGGCCTGCCTATGAGACCACAGATACTGTATGTACTGTATTTTCTGTCCTGTGTCCTACTGTGAAGCTAAGGAAGGGCACAACTAGGAACTCAACGGTGTTATGAATTGACTACCATCTGGATCTGTGACCACTCCTGCTGGTGGGACAGCACCTTATCAACTGCTGACAGCCAGGCAGTGGTTGTGATATAGTTGTCATTGCCTGTGAATGCATTTACTAAGTATTACCTTCTGATATTTTCAACTTTTCAGTGGAGATAGGTGCATTGCTGATGATACATATCTTGAGTTTAATTATTGATTTGGGTGATTTCAAAAAGGTTACACTGTGATTTGGCATTAAAACAAATAATTGTTTACATGGTTATATGGAGAGTCGAGGGAATAGAGCAGGGTGCATAAATTTTATATTGATAAAGCAAAATATTTGTCATTGGAGAAATGATATGATTTCAGTTTTCTTTGATTTTTTGCAAAGTAGGAGCCAAATGCTTTTAATATGGAAAAGATACCCACAAGTACATTGAGCTAGATTTATGTTTTATTATTGAGATATACGCAAGAGGATTACCTATTATGTCAAGTAACTAAACCAAAGGCAGGAGAAACTGCCGAACCCCTCAGTATAGTTGAAAAAATTTAAGGCTGTGAGAGGCTACTGGAACCAATTCTTGTATCTTATAAGACTATTATTATGCCATTATGGGAGAAGGCAATGGTGACCCACTCCAGTACTCTTGCCTGGAGAATCCCATGGATGGAGGAGCCTGGTGGGCTACAGTCCATGGGGTGTCAAAGAGTCGGCCATGACTGAGCAACTTCACTTTCTCTTTTCACTTTCATGCACTGGAGAAGGAAATGGCGACCCACTCCAGTGTTCTTGCCTGGAGAATCCCAGGGACGGAGGAACCTGGTGGGCTTCCATCTATGGGGTCGCACAGAGTTGGACACAACTGATGTGACTTAGCAGCAGCAGCATGCCATTATGTCATGACTAAATGGGCAGCATTTTTTTTTCTTAATGGTACATAAGGTGATGGTGTTTTGTACAATCAGTGGTATCTTAGCTTTGATTGTTGTTCAGTCGCTCAGTTGTGTCCTACTCTTTGTGACCCATGGACTGCAGCATGCCAGGCCTCCCTGTCCATTACCCTCTCCCAGAGCTTGCTCAAACTCATGTCTGTTGAGTCAGTGATGCCATTCAATCATCTCGTCCTCTATGTCCCCTTCTGGAATATGGTAAAAGTGGTAAAGAGAGGTCTGGAACCTAGATCTCCTGCCTCACAAGCTTTAATTTCCCCCGAATCCACATTCCTTGACCAAGATGTTATCTGTAGCCTCCAGATTGGTGACAGAGTCACTTGCATGACCCTGAGAGTGAGGAGCCTAGGCTGCAAAATTTTAAGAAGGCCTTCAAATACAGGGCCAGCATTTGAGAGTGAGTACCTTCTTAAAATGGCAATCTAGTTATCTTGCCCTAGTCCCAGCCCTGGTTTTGGGCTTTGAAAAAGATTTCAAAGTTTTCCCTAGATGATTAGGAAAATTAAACGACAGGATAAGTGGATGAAAAAACAATCATCTAAAACACATGACCAGCCAGTGTCCTCCATTGCAAATATGAGCGCTCCCGAGTGAGAGCTGTGGAGAGCGTCACCAAGCACGGTTGGCACGTTGCTAAGAAAATGACCCCCAAAACACACTAACACTGTGTGAGTTATTTACCCTTGTACGTGTGTTAGGCGGCCATAGGAAAACAAATGATTTTTGTAAGTTTCTAGGCTCTTTTACTAGTTCCATTTAGCATTTTTAAAGCGAAAATTCAAGGTCATCTTCCTTGCAATGGAATGGAACGTGAAGAGGTAAATTCAGCGCCTCATCAAATCTCCTCTGTTTTGAAAAACTGCATAAATGATCTTCTCAGTAACCCAGGAGTGCCTTAGAAGTTTGGGGAGTTCTGGATCCTGTCCTATCTGGTGGAGGGGTGATATGAGGAAGACTAATATAAATAATATCAACGTAGACTTTACTATGAGCCTCTTTGGCAAACAACTCATTGAGTGGCATTTCTGCCTGAAGAGCATCCTTTAGCAGTACATATTTTTATGTCTCAAAGAGGAAAAACAGTTTTATCTCAGAATGGCATTTTCCAAGGGACAGTGCCCACTGAGGTATTTTCACCATCTCTCTCTTGTTGAGCAGGCTTCTCCGTTTAAGGAAGGGCATTTCAGGTGTTTCCATGTGGCAGGCGCCAGAAGTTCTTAGCATGCGGTCACTCGTGTTGTAGGAATCCATTCTGTCGGAAAGGCCATAGCACCCCCATGAAAGTAAAAGTCACTCAGTCGTGTCCGACTCTTTGTGACCTCATGGACTATACAGTCCATGGAGTTTTCCAGGCCACAATACTGGAGTGGGTAGTCATTTCCTTCTCCAGGAGATCTTCCCAACCCAGGGATGGAACCCGGTTTCCCACATTGCAAGCGGATTCTTTACCAGCTGAGCCACCAGGGAAGCCCAGTGGATCTCTACAATAGCAGAAAAGATCCCATGGCTGCAGGGATTGCACAAGAGAGAAAAACAAGCAGGAACGTGGGAGAGCAGAATGGAAGGAGAAGAGCGGAAGGCTGCCTGGAGGAAGAGAAAAAGCACCGTGTCCCAACCCTCTTGCATCACAGCACAAGGAGGACAATGGTGATGTGTCTGGGATGCTGGAGGTGGTGGACAAGGCTCTGTCTGCCGCAGGCCCTGCACAGGTGGCCTGAGGGCTGAGAGATCCAGTATCTTGTCATACTGTGCCAGTTCAGGCAGTCCATTGCTGAGAAAACCCTGATGGAAAGTGTAGCTGTCAGCAGGAGGGAGGCAGGGAGCCCAGGGCCAGTGGCTTATCCTCCCCGCCTACCTCAAACACTGAACACCCTCTTCTCTTGACCCACATGTAACTGGTCTTCTTATTTCTGCCCGAAACCCTACCTCAATAGGCTCATCTGCAGAACTTCTCTCTTTTTCTGTCCGAGCAAGATCTGGAGACCAGGGAGAGCTACGGGCAGCAGAGGAGGATGTAGCTGAGGGTGGTTGCGTCTCCCCTCTAACTTCTCTTCCATTAAAGGAGCAGGTTTCCAGTGCCCATGCAACAAGTTATTACTGAGCATCACGCACTGTTTCTCTCCTCTTGGCGCTCACCTTCTGGTGTGGGGAGCGGGGAAAGAATGAGAGAGAGAGAGAGAGGAAGCAAGCAAGTCAGAGGGCAGTCAGCATGCCTGGGGGAGAGAGCACTAGGGAAGGGATGAACCCGGAGAGGACTCCCTGAGGTGGGGTAGGGAATGTTGCTTTATTCACTTGGGGTGTCAGAGAAGGCCTCCCTGGAGAGGTAACATGTGAGCCGAGTCCCAAAGGGAATGGGAAGCGAGCTGTGCGGACGTTTGGGAAGTGCATTCCCAGCAGCGAGGAATAGTGGGCGCAGAAACCTTGAAGGAGTATTGCCGTGTCCAAAGTGCAGCACGGAGGCCAGTGCAGTGGGTAGAAGCCGAGGTCAGTCAAAGAGGTCACTGGGGGCCTTGGCCTCTGCTGTGAAGACTCTGAGCCAGATGGGAGTGATGGAGCCTGATCTAAGCTGGGGCGATCACGCCGGCTGCTGTGCTGAGAGTAGCCCTAGGGGAGCCAGGGTGAAGCCTTGGTCCAAATAATGGCCCACCTGGATGCCCTTCCTCATAACCTGCGTCTGAGTACCTCTAAGAGAGTTTGCAAGGGGAAAGGTGGCTCATGGTTTGCTAACTGAACGATCCTGCTCTACGTAAATAAACCTGGTCAGTGGACAGATGAGAACTGATGGAATCGCTGGTTGCAGAAATGGATCTGACAAATGGGGTGAAGGAGAGAGAGGAGCCTACCACCCGTGAATTTGGTGCCATTGCCGAGGGAGGCACACCAAGAGCCAGGAGAAAGCCAGTCTTGGCTAATCCGTGACCTGACACACACCGGTTGTGAAGAGGTGCTCCTGCAAGCTTCCTTTCGCTTGGTCACAGCAATGTTGGTCTGGTTTCAATGACTGTGTTCACAGGTCTGAAAATCCCACCATCGCAATGGGTCTAACATATGCAGCAGCTGTCTGATCTACTGATCTACCAAGGCCTTCTACAGAATTAAAACAACTGCTGGTCTCTCAAGATGTATTCCAGAAGAGCTTCCATCAGCTGAAGTAAAAATAGACTCAAAAGTAACATCATTAGTAAGGAATGGCGTGCTTATTTTTCAGTCATACCATAGATTGAGTGGTTAAAACAGCAGATAATTAGTTTCTCATAATTCAAAGCTAGGAGCCCAAGACCAAGATGCCATCAGGGTAAGTTTCGAGAAGGCTCCTCTCCTTGGCTTGTAAGTAGCTGTCTTCTCGCTGTGTCCTCACAGGGCCTTTTCCCTGGCACTCATGGAGAGTGCTATAGTGTCTCATCTTTCCTTAAGGTCACCAGTCCTATCGGACTAGGGCCCCACCCATTATTTCCCTAAAGGCCCTATTTGCAAATATAGTCATATCAAGCATTAAGACTTCAACCTTTGAATTTTGGGGGTCACTTCAGTCTGTAACATCAGGCAAATGTTGCAAGTTTTTTTTTTGCTTTTTTTAATGTACCTTTAAAGTAAACAGTATGCTGGTTTGGACAAAAATGCAGTCACAGAATATGCCCATGGAACCTTACTGCAGTCTAGATAGAGTACTGTTCTGTCGTCTCCTCCCTTGTGCTTTTGCCCAGTCAATTCTCAACCCCCCCATAGACCTCAAGTAGCCACTAGTCTTCTTCTTATTCCAGTAGACTAAATGTACCTTTTCTAGAATTTCCTATCAGTCACATCATAAATGTAGCCTTTTGTGTCTGTGTTCCTTCACCCAGGGTAATGATTTTGAGATTCATTCATATTGCTGTGTGTATCAGTCACATTTTATCATTGAGTCGTATTCTGTTTTATGGATGTACTGCAGTTTACTTACTCACCTGGTAATAAACACTAGGGTTATTTTTAGTTTGGAGCTGTTATTTTAAACTCTGCTCTAGACCAGCCTTTGGGCATATATTTTCATTGCTGTTGGGTGAGTACCTAGAAGTGAGATCTCATGGTTGTAGGGTAAGTATATGTTTAATATAAAACATCCAAACTGTTTACATTCCCATCAGCAATGTGTGAGAGTGCCAGCTATTCCACATCCTTGTTGTCACTTGGTATTTTCAGTCTCTTGTATTTTTAGCCATTTTAGCAAATGTATCGTGATATCTCATTGTGACTTTATTTGCACCTTTGCTAATGACTAGTAATGATGCTGAGCTTTTTGTTTTTCATGTGCCTACTGGCTATTTTAACATCTTGTATTGTGAAGTGTCTGTTCAAAGTTTTTACCCAATTTTTATTTGTCTTGATTATTGATTATAAGAATCCTTTGTATATTCTGCATACAAGTCTTTGAACATGTATTTCTTCCAGTCTGTGGCTTGCCTTTTTATTTTCTTAGGATTATCTTTAAAAGAGCACACTTTTATGGTTTTGTTGAATTCCAGTTTATCAAGTGTTTTTTCTTTCATGGTTTGTGCATTTTACATTCTTTCTGGGTAGTGTTTGCTCACCTCTAGTTCGTAAAGATCTTCTCCTGTGTCTGTTTCTAGCTTCTTTAGTTCCATGGTCTATTTCTAGTCAATATTTGTGTATAAGGGATGGGGGTTGCTAGTTTGTATTTTGTTTCTGCATATGGCTATCCAGTCATTCTACCACCCTTTGTTGAAAAGGTTATATTTGCTCCGTTGAATTTTCTTGGCACTTTCATTGCAAATTAATTGACTTTCTTAACTGAGTCTCCATGTGGACACTATCCTTATGCCAGTACCACTCTGTCTTGATTACTATAGCTTTATATTAAATTTGAAAATCAAATATTATTTATCTTCCAACTTTGTTTTTTCTTTTTTAAAATACATTTGGCTATTCTAAGCCTTTTGCATTTCTACACAAATTTTAAAGTCACTTTGCCAGTTTCTACCAAGAAAACCTGCTGGGGTTTTGACTGAAACTGCATTGAATCTATTGATCAGTTGAGGGAGATTGACATCTCAGCAGAATAATCTTCTGATCCAAGAATATTATATGTAGCTATTTATTAAGGACTTCTGAATCTCTCTCAGCTGAGTCTTATAGCTTTCAATCCAGGGATCTAGAGAGAGACTTTTAGGCTTTTAGTATCATTGTAAATAGTGTTTTAAATTTCAATTTCCAGTTGTTCATTTTTGGCATATTGAATATAATTGAGTTTCGCTTGTTGAGCTGTATCCTGTGATTTTGTTAAATTCACTTGTTCTAGTAGCTTTTTCTGTAGAGTGTTCAGGACTTTATCTGTGCAATTATGTTGTCTGTGAATAAAGTTCTACTTGTTCCTTCCCACTCTGAGTAGCTCTTCTTTTTCTCTATTATACCGGCTAGGGTCCCCGCTGTAGATCTGATAATAGTGCACACCTGTGCCTTGTTCCTGGTCTTGGGGGAAAGTACTCAGTCTTTCACTTTTAAGTAGGATGATTGCTGTTGGTTTTTCCTAGATATTTTAAAAATCAGATTGAAAAAGTTCCTTCCTACAACTGATTTATTGAGAGTTCTTATCATGAATAGATAGCAAATTGTCAAATGCTTTTCCTACATCTATTGTGATGATGATTTTTCTCCCTTCATTCTGTTAATGAATTATATTGCTTTTTTTATTATGGTGACTGCACATAACAGAAGATTCACTTTTTAACCATTTTAAAGTAAACAGTTCAGTGCTGTTAAGTATGAGCATAATGTTGTACAACCAGCACTACTGTCTAGTTCCAAACATTTTTATCCCAAAGGAAAGCCCATGCCCATTGGGTATCACTCCCCATTCGCACCTTCCTCCAGCCCCTGCTCAGCACTAATCTGCTGTCTCTGCATTTGCCTATTCTGGGAATTTCGCATAAATAGGACCATGGTGTGTGGCCTTTGTTTGGCTTCTTTTCCTTGGCATAGTGTCTTCAGGGTTCATCTATGTTGTAGTATATGTCCATACTTAATTGTTTTAAGTGACTGTATGGTATTCATGGGTTTCCCAGGTGGCTTAATGGCAAAGAACCTGCCTGCCAAATGTAGGAGACATTGAGACGCTGGTTTGATCCCTGAGTCAGGGAAGATCCCCTAGAGTAGGAAACGGCAGCCCACCCCAGTTTTCCTGCCTGGGAAATCCCACGGACAGATGATTCTGGTGGGCTACAGTCCACAGGGTCACAAAGAGTCAGACATGACTGAGCACGCACTCACTAATATTGTTGTACAGTATAGATATACCACATTTTGTTTATCCTTTCATCTGTTGATGAAGATTGCTTCCACCTTTTGGCTCTTGTGAGTGGTGCTGCTGTCAACAAACATGTAAGTTTTTGAACATCTGTTGTCAATTCTTTGGGTATAAGGGTTTCAGGTTTTGCACATCATTACTAAACTTGTTATTTTTCTTTTTAAAAAATTTTTAGGTATCTTAGTGGGTATGAAGTGACACCTCATTGCGGTTGTGATTTGCATTTCCCTATTAGCCTTGTTCAAGCAGGTTTTAGAAAAGGCAGAGGCACCCAGAGATCAAATTGCCAACATCCGCTGGATCATGGAGAAAGCAAGAGAGTTCCAGAAAAACATCTATTTCTGCTTCATTGACTATGCCAAAGCTTTTGACTGTGTGGATCACAATAAACTGTGGAAAATTCTGAAAGAGATGGGAATACCAGACCACCTGACCTGCCTCTTGAGAAACCTGTATGCAGGTCAGGAAGCAACAGTCAGAACTGGACATGGAACAACAGACTGGTTCCAAATAGGAAAAGGAGTACGTCAAGGTTGTATATTGTCACCCTGCTTATTTAACTTATATGCAGAGTACATCATGAGGAACGCTGGGCTGGAAGAAGCACAAGCTGGAATCAAGATTGCTGGGAGAAATATCAGTAACCTCAGATATGCAGATGACACCACCCTTATGGCAGAAAGTGAAGAGGAACTCAAAAGCCTCTTGAGGAAAGTGAAAGAGGAGAGTGAAAAGGTTGGCTTGAAGCTCAACATTCAGAAAACAAAGATCAGGGCATCTGGTCCCATCACTTCATGGGAAATAGATGGGGAAACAGTGGAAGCAGTGTCAGACTTTGTTTTTTTGGGCTCCAAAATCACTGCAGATGCTGATTGCAGCCATGAAATTAAAAGACACTTGCTCCTTGGAAGGAAAGTTATGACCAACCTAGATAGCATATTAAAAAACAGAGACATTACTTTGCCAACAAAGGTCCGTCTAGTCAAGGCTATGGTTTTTCCCATGGTCATGTATGGATGTGAGAGTTGGACTGTGAAGAAAGCTGATCGCCGAAGAATTGATGCTTTTGAACTGTGGTGTTGGAGAAGACTCTTGAGAGTCCCTTGGACTGCAAGGAGATCCAACCAGTCCATTCTAAAGGAGATCAATCCTGAGTGTTCATTGGAAGGACTGACGCTAAAGCCGAAACTGCAATACTTTGGCCACCTCATGCGATGAGTTGACTCACTGGAAAAGACTCTGATGCTGGGAGGGATTGGGGGCGGGAGGAGATGGGGACGACAGAGAATGAGATGGCTGGATGGCATCACCGACTCTGTGGACATGAGTTTGAGTGAACTCTGGGAGCTGGTGATGGACAGGGAGGCCTGGCGTGCTGTGATTGATGGGGTCGCAAAGAGTCGGACATGACTGAGCGACTGAACTGAACTGAACTGTACTGATTAGCCTTGTTGGCCACTTGTATGTCTTCTTTGGAGAAATTTTTATTCAAGTTCTTTGCCCCTTTTTCCATTAGGTTTTTTTGTCTTTTTGTAGTTGACTCATAGCGGAGAAGGCAATGGCACCCCACTCCAGTACTCTTGCCTGGAAAATCCCATGGACAGAGGAGCCTGGTAGGCTGCAGTCCATGAGGTCGCTAAGAGTCGGACACGACTGAGTGACTTCACTTTCACTTTTCACTTTCATGCATTGGAGAAGGAAATGGCAACACGCTCCAGTGTTCTTGCCTGGAGAATCCCAGGGACAGGGGAGCCTGGTAGGAGGCCGTCTATGGGGTCACATAGAGTCGGACACGACTGAAGTGACTTAGCAGCAGCAAGGCTTGTATTTTTTTAATATATATATATATATTCTGGATCATTAACCCTTATCAGGTATTTGATTCTCAAATATTTTCTCCCATTCTGTGAAGTGTCTTTTTACTTCCTTGATAGTGTCTTTTGGTGTACAAGTTTTTAATTTTAATGAAGTCCAATTTATGGATTTTTCTTTTGTTGCTTGTACTTTTTGGTGTCAAGTTTAAAAAACCTTTGCCAAATTCAAGATCATGGAAATTTGCCCCTATGTTTTCTTCTAAGAGTCTTATAATTTTAACTTTTAAATTTCTCTATGACACATTTTTAGTTTTTAATATATGATGTGAGGGAAGAGTCCAGCTTCATTCTTTCACACACTGATTGACTTTTGAATGTGAAACTAACCTTACATTCCTAGGATAAATACAACTTGATCATGGTGTACTATTTTTTTAAATATATTACTGGAATTGATTTGCTAAATTTTGTTAGGATTTTTGCATTTATATTCAGGGAGATGTTATCTGAAATTTTCTTTTCTTAGAATATCTATTCTTTTGTAGCTGTTTGCTTTGTTATCTGGATAATTTTGGCCTTATGATATGAATTGTGAAGCGTTTCTTCTTGTTCAGTTTTATGAAAATGTTTGTGTAGTGTTGGTATTATTTCTTCCTGGTGAGTTTTATAGTCTTCACTATATTTCTGAGATTGGAGTTTTCTTTGTAAGCAAATTTTAAACACAAATTCAGTTTCTTTAGGGAAATTTACATTTAAAAACACTTTTTCTTGAGTGAGTTTTAGTACTTTGAGTAATTATCTAAATTGTTAATTTATTCAAATAAGCTTGTTTGCATTATTTCTTCTTAACATTTTAATGCCTGTAGGGTGACTGATGTCAATAACTGGTGTCTTTTTTTTTATTGACTAGTCTTGCTAGAGGTTTATTAATTTTATTGATCTTTCAAACAACCAGCTTTTGTATACATTGAGTTTGTCTATTGCTTACTTGTCTCCTATATATAAATTTCTGATTTTATATTGTGTCCTTTTTACTTCTTAGTTTAGATCTAATTTTCTCACTTTTATTTTCCCTAGACTTTTAAGTGGAATCTTAGCTCCCTAGAGTTAAACATTCTTCTAATAAAAGCTTTTAAAGCCATAAATTTCCCTCTAAGTACCACTTTAACTGTATATACAAGGTTCTATTTCTTTTCATTTTTATTCAGTTGAAATATTTTCTAATTTCCCTAGTTCTTATTTGACTTATGGGCTACTTAGTATATTGTTTAATGTCCAAATATATTTAGATTTTTCAGATAATTTTCTTATTGAGTTCTACTTTAAATCCACTGTGATCAGAGAATATTCTGTGTATGAGTTCAATCTTTTAAATATATTGAGACTTGTTTATGGATTAGCCTATAGTATATCTTAGTGACTGTTACACTTGTACCTGAAAAAATGTTTATTCTGCTCTTATTGGATAGTAGGATCAGTATAAATTATGCTAAGTTGATAAATGGTATTTTTCAAGTGTTTTATATACTTACTGATTGTTTTTCTATTTGTTGTATCAATTGCTGCAAGAGGAAATTTCCAGGTATAATTGTGGACTTGTCTACTCCTCTTTTCAGCTTTATCAGTCTTTGTTTAATGTATACTGAAGTTCTCTAATTGCTTCCATATTTAGGATTGTTGTGTCTCCTGGATAAATTGACCTATCATAATGAAATGCCCTTTGTTATGCCCAAGTATATCTTGTTCTGAAATCTACTTTATCTGATAATCATTATAGCCAGCTTTGTTTTTAGTCTTTGCATGGTATATCTTATTCTATCCTTATCCTATCTTACTCTATCCTATTACTTTTAACTAATCCATCTTTATTCTTTGCAGCCAAAGATGGAGAAGCTCTATACAGTCGGCAAAAACAAGACCAGGAGCTGACTGTGGCTCAGATCATGAACTCCTTATTGCCAAATTCAGACTTAAATTGAAGAATGTAGGGAAAACCCTAGACCATTCAGATAAGACCTAAATCAAATACCTTATGATTATACAGTGGAAGTGAGAAATAGATTTAAGGGACTAGATCTGATAGATAGAGTGCCTGATGAACTCTGGACGGAGGTTCTTGACATTGTACAGGAGACAGGGACCAAGACCATCCCCATGGAAAAGAAATGCAAAAAAGCAAATGGCTGTCTGAGGAGGCCTTACAAATAGCTGTGAAAAGAAGAGAGGCGAAAAGCAAAGGAGAAAAGGAAAGATGTAAGCATCTGAATGCAGAGTTCCAAAGAATAGCAAGGAGAGATAAGAAAGCCTTCCTCAGTGATCAGTGGAAAGAAATAGAGGAAAACAACAGAATAGGAAAAACAAGAGATCTCTTCAAGAAAATTAGAGATTCCAAGGGAATATTTAATGCAAAGATGGGCTCGATAAAGGACAGAAATGGTATGGACCTAACAGAAGCAGAAGATATTAAGAAGAGGTGGCAAGAATACATGGAAGAACGGTACAGAAAAGATCTTCACGACCCAGATAATCACGATGATGTGATCACTTACCTAGACCCAGACATCCTGGAATGTGAAGTCCAGTGGGCCTTAGAAAGCATCACTACAAACAAAGCTAGTGGAGGTGATGGAATTCCAGTTGAGCTATTTCAAATCCTGAAAGATGATGCTGTGAAAGTGCTGCACTCATTATTCCAGCAAATTTGGAAAACTCAGCAGTGGCTACAGGACTGGAAAAGGACAGTTTTCCATTCCAATCCCAAAGAACGGCAATGCCAAAGAATGCTCAAACTACTGCACAGTTGCACTCATCTCACATGCTAGTAAAGTCATGCCCCAAATTCTTCAAGCCAGACTTCAGCAATATGTGAACCGTGAACTTCCAGATGTTCAAGCTGGTTTCAGAAAAGGCAGAGGAACCAGGGATCAAATTGCCAACATCTGCTGGATCATCAAAAAAGCAAGAGAGTTCCAGAAAAACATCTATTTCTACTTAATTGACTATGCCAAAACCTTTGACTGTGTGGATCACAATAAACTGTGGAAAATTCTGAAAGAGATGGGAATACCAGACCACCTGACCTGCCTCTTGAGAAACCTGTATGCAGGTCAGGAAGCAACAGTTAGAACTGGACATGGAACAACAGACTGGTTCCAAATAGGAAAAGGAGTACGTCAAGGCTGTATATTGTCACCCTGCTTATTTAACTTCTTTGCAGAGTACATCATGAGAAACGCTGGACTGGAAGAAGCACAAGCTGGAATCAAGATTGCCAGGAGAAATATCAATAACCTCAGATATGCAGATGACACTACCCTTATGGCAGAAAGTGAAGAGGAACTCAAAAGCCTCTTGATGAAAGTGAAAGAGAAGAGTGGAAAAAGTTGGCTTAAAGCTCAACATTCAGAAAACTAAGATCATGGCATCTGGTCCTATCACTTCATGGGAAATAGATGGGGAAACAGTGAAAACAGTGTCAGACTTTATTTTGGGGGGCTCCAAAATCACTGCAGATGGTGACTGCAGCCATGAAATTAAATGACGCTTACTCCTTGGAAGGAAAGTTATGACCAACCTAGATAGCATATTAAAAAGCAGAGACATTACTTTGCCAACCAAGGTCCGTCTAGTCAAGGCTATGGTTTTTCCAGTGGTCACGTATGGATGTGAGAGTTGGACGGTGAAGAAAGCTGAGCACTGAAGAATTGATGCTTTTGAACTGTGGTGTTGGAGAAGACTCTTGAGAGTCCCATGGACTACAAGGAGATCCAACCAGTCCATCCTAAAGGAGATCAGTCCTGGGTGTTCATTGGAAGGACTGATGTTGAAGCTGAAACTCCAATACTGTGGTCAGCTCATGCAAAGAGTTGACTCACTGGAAGAGACTTTGATGCTGACAAGGACTGGGGGCAGGAGGAAAAGGGGACGACAGAGGATGAGATGGCTGGATGGCATCACCGACTCGATGGACATGAGTTTGAGTGAACTCCGGGAGTTGGTGATGGACAGGGAGGCTTGGCTTGCTGTGATTCATGGGGTCGCAAAGAGTTGGACACGACTGAGCGACTGAACTGAACTGAACTGAATCCATCTTTATATTTAAAGTAGATTTTTTAAAGTAATATATAATTGGTTTAATTATTGTGCTTGGATAATTTACATTTAAAGTAATTAGTAATCACAGTAATTTAATTAAAACATTTATATGATAAGGCACTCACCTAGTATTTGTTTTCTCTTTTTTCATCTGTTTTTTATTTGATTTTACCCTCTTTGCATTCTTTCATGTTAATTGAGTAATTTTAATGATTTTATTTCATATTAGTTACTTCTTTGTTTCTTTCCTTAGTGATTGCTCTTAGATTTACAGTGTATATTTTTCAAGTTATCATATTGTACTTTTAATATTATTTCACTCTTTAGTGTTTAGAGTAAGAATCCCACAATATGCTTCCATCTACTCCCTCCCATCCTTTGTGCTATTTTTGGCATTTTCCTTTATATGTTTTATAAACACAATACATTGCTATTATTTTTGTTATAAAGTTAATTATCTTTTAAAAGCAATAAAAATAAGAAAAAGGTATTTTATATTTACCCTCATGTTTACAGATATTCCTCAGAGATATTGTAGTTTTGGTTCCAACATTGCAATAAAATGAATATTGCAGCAACGTGTCACATGAATATTTTTATCTCCCAGTGCCTATAAAAGTTGCTTTTACATTATACTATTGTCTAGTGAGTGTGCAGTAGCACTAAATCTACAAATAGCATACATACTTTAAATGAGAGGTATTTTGTTACTAAAAAAGGCTAACCATCAGATGAGCCTTCAGTGACTGGCAATAGTAACATCAAAGATCACTGATCACAGATCAGCATGACAAATATAATGATAATGAAAACATTTGAAATATTGAAAAAATTATTAAAATGTGACCCAGAAACCAATTAACAAGTGCTGTTGGAAAATTGGCACTGATAGACTTGCTTGTTACAGGGTAACCGCCCTCTCTGCAACGTACAATAACACAAAGTACAATAGAACAAGGGATTCCTGTATTTTAATGCTTTTCATTTATTTGTGTATGTTCTAATTCCTAACTGGTCTCATTTCCTCTGCTTAAAGAACTTTTAACAATTTTCTTGTAATGCATAATTGCTGGTGATGAATTCTGTCAATTTTTGTTTGTCTGAAAAAGTCTTTATTTACCTTCATTTTTTGAATGAAATTTTTCCTACATGTAGGTTGACAGTTTCTTCTTTCAGCACTTTAAAATATTCCTCTATTTTCTTCTGGATATTTTTAGTTTCTAATGAGAAGTCCATCATTCTTATTTTTTCCCCTCTGTGTTTACTATGCCCTTTCCTCCGGCTTTTTAAAAGATTTTCTTTTTTATCAATATTTCCAGAAATTCTATTGTATCTTGGTATGGTTTTCTTTTGGTTTGTCCTGCTTGAAGTTTGTTGAAGTTCTCAGATTTGTTGAGTCACTGAGGCTCTGTTAGTTTTCTTTTAGCTTTTTCTCTATCTTTGCTTTACTTTGAAAAATTTTAATTAACACGTCTTCTACTTCATGGTCTTTTCTTCTTCGGTGTCTGATGTGTTCTTAGTCCTACCCAGTGACTGTTTCATTTCAGAACTTATATTTTTCATTTTCAGCATATGATTCCTTTTTAAAAATCTCTTCTTTTAAAAAAAAATCTTCTCATAATGTTTATATTTTCGTTTCGATACTTGGACAATAGTTATAGTGGCTCTTTTAATGTTCTCATATGCTAATTATAATATTTATCTTATTTCTGTTTCCATTTGCTGATCTTTCTTGTGATTACTGGTTATATTTCCTACTTATCATACCTAGTCTTTGCAATTCTATGTTAGGCTTTTTAAATATTACATTGTTGAGTGTTTAGATTTTTGTTTTCTTTAAAAAACGTTGGATTTTGTTTTGGCAGACAAGTAAATTTTGGTTCAATTTGACCCTTTAAAGGATTGCTTTTAAATGTAGGTCTGGTGTAGTATTTTCTAACTATTCTTTAACCTAATTAAAGCACGACCCACTGGGTTTTCTACTAAATTTTTGAGTGATCAACAAGGACTTTCTACTCTGCCTTGTGAAAACTTGGATGGCTCCCAATTCTTTGTGAGTCCTGAGTTGTTCAGCTTACAGCTTTCCAGTCACTCTCTTCCTGGTCTGTAGAATTTCACCCTACTCATGCATGTCTTAGTACTTAATAAACTTCCAAGTATCCCTCAGTCCTCTCTGTATATATAGTTTCCTCTTTCTGAAACTCTGTCTCATAAATTCCAGCCACAAAAGCCTCTCCAGACTCTGATTTCTGTTACCTCAAGTCAGTGACACCACAGGACTACTTCTCTGCTCCAAGGTATGGAATGTCTCCAGGGTAAAAGCTAGAAAGATGTACCTCATCTGTTTCCTTTCTCTCAGGAATGGCAGTCCTGAGATACCTGTTGTCCAATATCTTAAAATACTTGTTTTGCATATTTTATCTGTTTTCTTTAGTTGTTAATGGAAAGAGGATAACTTTGGATTCTGTTTCTTCATCAGAACTGTTAATAAATCCCTGCTACAAATATTTATTCATGATCCTACACAAAAGATTGCCATCTTGAATGTGATTCTGTTTGAAGATGTGCTCTGAGATGTTTTGTGTTCTTTTTTCTTCTTTCTTCCATAATTTAAAATAATGGACATTGCAAAGAAATTTGGAAGAATGCATTGCATTTTTTTAAAATTATGAAATTGTCTGTCCCACAATGGCTTCTACGCCTATTCTCCAAATAGAGCTCATACAACTTATTGACACAGTATTCAGGCTCTGAAATGGCTCTCAGACCTTTCCCAGGGAATACTTTTAAGCCCCTGATTGCTAGATTTCTACTAATGGCCATTCGTGGCTTGCTCCCTACATTTCCTGAGAAGAGAAATTACTTGAAGATATGGCATCTCTATCTCATTATTATATATGTTTTATACTTGTTCATATCATACAGGAGACTACATGAAAAGTACAATTAATGTGGAAATTTATGCCATCTGAATTGTAATAATTTAACTCAGATGACCATTATATCTACTACTGTGGGCAAGAATCCCTTAGAAGAAATGGAGTAGCCATCATAGTCAACAAAAGAGTGCAAAATGCAGAACTTGGGTACAATCTCAAAAATGACAGAAGGATCTCTGTTCATTTCCAAGGCAAACCATTCAATATCACAGTAATCCAAGTCTATGCCACGACCGGAAATGCTGAAGAAGCTGAAGTTGAATGGTTCTGTGAAGACCTACAAGGCCTTTTAGAACTAACATCCAAAAAAGATGTCCTTTTCATTATAGGGGACTGGAATGCAAAAGTAGGAAGTCAAGAAACACCTGGAGTAAAAGGCAAATTTGGCCTTGGAGTACAGAATGAAGCAGGAAAAAGGCTAATAGAGTTTTGCCAAGAGAACACACTGGTCATAGCAAACACCCACTTCCAACAACACAGGAGAAGACTCTACACATGGACATCACCAGATGGTCAATACCGAAATCAGATTGATTATATTCTTTGCAACCAAAGATGAGGAAGCGCTATACAGTCAGCAAAAACAAGACTGGGAGCTGACTGTGGCTCAGAACATGAACTCTTTATTGCCAAATTCAGACTTAAATTGAAGAAATTAGGGAAAACCACTAGATCATTCAGGTATGACCTAAATCAAATACCTTACAATTATACAGTAGAAGTGACAAATAGATTCAAGGGTTTAGATCTGATAGACAAGGTACCTGAAGAACTATGGATGGAGGTTCGTGACATTGTACAGGAGGCAGTGATCAAGACCACCCCCAAGAAAAAGAAATGCAAAGAGGCAAAATGGTTGTCTGAAGAGGCCTTACAAATAGCTGAGAAGAGAAGAGAAGCTAAAGGCAAAGGAAAAAATGAAAGATATACCCATTTGAATGCAGAGTTCCAAAGAATAGCAAGGAGAGATAAGAAAGCCTTTTTCAGCAATCATTACAAAGAAATAGAGGAAAACAATAGAATGGGAAAGACTAGAGATCTCTTCAAGGAAATTAGAGATACTAAGGAATATTTCATGCAAAAATGGGCTCAATAAAGGACAGAAATGGCATGGATCTAACAGAAGCAGAAGATATTAAGAAGAGGTGGAAAGAATACACAGAAGAACTTACAAAAATGATCTTTATGACCCAGATAACCACGATGGTGTGATCACTCACCTAGAGCCAGACATCCTGCTATGCGAAGTCCAGTGGGCCTTAGGAAGTATCATATGAACAAAACTAGTGGAGATGATGGAATTCCAGTTGTACTTTTTCAAATCCTAAATGATGATTATGTGAAAGTGCTGCACTCAATATGCCAGCAAAATTGGAAAACTCAGCAGTGGCCACAGGACTGGGAAAGGTCAGTTTTCATTCCAATCTCAAAGAAAGGCAATGCCAAAGAATGCTCAAACTACTGCACAATTGTACTCATCTCACACACTAGCAAAGTAATACTCAAAGTTCTCCAAGCCAGGCTTCAACAGTACACAAACTGTGAAATTCCAGATGTTCAAGCTGGATTTAGAAAAGGCAGAGGAACCAGAGATCAAATTGCCAACATCTGTTGGATCATTGAAAAAGCAAGAAAGTTGCAGAATAACATCTACTTTTGCTTTATTGACTATGCCAAAGCCTTTGACTGTGTGGATCACAACAAACTGGAAAATTCTTAAAGAGAATAGAATACCAGACCACCCGACCTGCCTCCTGAGAAATCTGTATGCAGGTCAAGAAGCAACAGTTAGAAGAGGACATGGAACAACAGAATGGTTCCAAATCGGGAAAGGAGTACGTCAAGGCTGTATATTGTCACCCTACTTATTTAACTTATATGCAGAGCATATCATGCGAAATGCCAGGCTGGATGAAGCACAGGCTGGAATCAAGATTGCCGGGAGAAATATCAATAACCTCAGATATACAGATGGCACCACCCTTATGGCAGAAAGTAAAGAAGAACTAAAGAGCCTCCTGATGAAAGTGAAAGAGGAAAGTGAAAAAGTTGGCTTAAAACTCAATATTCACAAAACTTCTGATCATGGCATCCAGTCCCATCACTTCATGGAAAATAGATGGGGGAACAATGGAAACAATGAGAGATTTTATTTTGGGGGGCTGCAAAATCAGTGCAGATGGTGACTGCAGCCATGAAATTAAAAGACACTTTCACCTTGGAAGAAAAGCTATGACCAACTTAGACAGCATATTAAAAAGCAGAGACATTACCAACAAAGGTCCGCCTAGTCAAAGCTATGGTTTTTCCAGTGGTCATGTATGGATGTGAGTGTTGGACTATAAAGAAAGCTGAGCATGGAAGAATTGATGCTTTTGAACTGTAGTGTTGGAGAAGACTCTTGAGAGTCCCTTGAACTTCAAGGAGATCAAACCAGTCAGTCCTAAAGGAAATCGGTCCTGAATATTCATTGGAAGGACTGATGCCGAAGCTTAACTCTGATACTTTGTCTACCTGATGGAAAGAACCGATTCATTGGAAAAGACCTTGATGCTGGGAAAGATTGAAGGCAGGAGGAGAAGGGATGACAGAGGAGGAGATGGTTGGATGGCATTACTGATGCGATGGACATGAGTTTGAATAAACTCTGGGAGTTGGTGATGGACAGGGAAGCCTGGCATGCTGCAGACCATGGGGTCGCAAAGAGTCGGACACGACTGAGCAACTGAACTGAACTGAATTGATGAATTTCTCACAAAACTTTCTGCACTTTCATGCTTTAAGTGTCTTATAAATGTATAGATTTTGTGGCTGGGCTCTATCTCTGAGGAAAGTGTTAAGAGAAGGAAAATCTTAAATCCTGGCTTGAATCCTTAATTTAACAACTGTGTTTCTCCTAATGTGTCATTTCCATTTCTACAATCTAGGGTTGGTTTTTTTCTTTTTTCTTTTAAAGTTGTTGTTTATGTTGGTGATTTCAAAACAATCCTCCACTAGGAAGGATCTGAATCTTATCTTTTAGATCTCAGAAATGCAGTACATATAGCCTAAGCCATGTGTGTGTATATATATATATATGTGGCTTCTCTGGTAGCTTAGTTGGTCAGAATATGCCTGCAGTGCATGAAACCCAGATTCAATCCCTGAGTTAGGAAGATCTGCTGAAGAAGGGAATGGCAACTCACTCCAGTATTCTTGCCTGGAGAATTCCATGGACAGAGGAGTCTGGCTGGCTATAGTCCATGCGGTAACAAAGAGTTGAACATAACTGAATGACTAACAGACACATACACATATATTTAAATGCTCTGTGGATTTTTATAGCCTTTAAAAGCTTGTGTTCCTGTTTTTTTTTCCCAGCTGTGCCACACAGCATGTGGGATCCTAGTTCCCCAATCACGGATCAAATCCATGAGCTCAGCATTAGAAATATGGAGTCTTAACCACTGGACTGCCAGAGAAGTCTCAATAACCTATAAAAGTTGGATGACTCCATACTCAAAATAAGAAAAGTTAGCCATGCTAGGTGGGAGTTCAGATTAGTGGTAAACAGAGAGAAGATGTTGAAAGCTTTTATATCCAAAAGGAGAAGAGAAGCATAGATATATCACACATAGAGAAACTGTGTACAGAGACAAAACATGTAAAGTATAACACTTACATAGTAAGTTCAGTTCAGTTCAGTTCAGTCGCTCAGTCGTGTCCGACTCTCCGTGACCCCATCAATCACAGCACTCCAGGCCTCCCTGTCCATCACCAACTCCCGGAGTTCACTCAAACTCATGTCCACAGAGTTGGTGATGCCATCCAGCCATCTCATTCTCTGTCATCCCCTTCTCCTCCCACCCCCAACCTTTCCCAGCATCAGAGTCTTTTCCAGTGAGTCAACTCATCGCATGAGGTGGCCAAAGTATTGCAGTTTCAGCTTTAGCGTCAGTCCTTCCAATGAACACTCAGGATTGATCTTCTTTAGAATGGACTGGTTGGATCTCCTTGCAGTCCAAGGGACTCTCAAGAGTCTTCTCCAACACCACAGTTCAAAAGCATCAATTCTTCGGCGATCAGCTTTCTTCACAGTCCAACTCTCACATCCATACACGACCACGGGAAAAACCATAGCCTTGACTAGACGGACCTTTGTTGGCAAAGTAATGTCTCTGCTTTTTAATATACTATCAAGGTTGGTCATAACTTTCCTTCCAAGGAGTAAGCGTCTTTTAATTTCCTGGCTGCAATCAGCATCTGCAGTGATTTTGGAGCCCAAAAAAATAAAGTCTGACACCGTTTCCACTGTTTTTCCGTCTATTTCCCATGAAGTGATGGGACCAGATCTTTGTTTTCTGAATGTTGAGCTTCAAGCCAACCTTTTCATTCTCTTCTTTCACTTTCATCAAGAGGCTTTTTAGTTCCTCTTCCCTTTCTGCCATAAGGGTAGTGTCATCTGCATATCTGAGGTTATTGATATTTCTCCCGGCAATCTTGATTCCAGCTTGTGCTTCTTCCAGCCCAGTGTTCCTCATGATGTACTCTGCATATAAGTTAAATAAGCAAGGTGACAATATACAGCCTTGACGTACTCCTTTTCCTATTTGGAACCAGTCTGTTGTTCCATGTCCAGTTCTGACTGTTGCTTCCTGACCTGCATACAGGTTTCTCAAGAGGCAGGTCAGGTGGTCTGGTATTCCCATCTCTTTCAGAATTTTCCACAGTTTATTGTGATCCACACAGTCAAAGGCTTTGGCATAGTCAAAACTACCTCCTAAATAGTAGCCATGGCTATTATTGCTTTTCAACCAGTGTTTCTGAAAGAAATTTTGCTTCATGTACTTACATTGGATTGACTTCATACTATCTTCCTCTCCTATTCCTTAGGACACTGCTTTCCAGAATTTTATTTATTGTTCTAAAAGTTAGTGAATGTTTGTCTTCCTAGGCTTGAACACTATATATTAAGGAAAGGAAAATCAAGTATTCTACTGGAAATTTATATAGCTCTGTTGGTGTGCATTTAAATGTAACATTTACTTCTATAATTCTCCCCTCTGCCACACATGCCACACCACTTTCTATGTCCCAGACAGGGTGAAGATTCTTGAGAACCTGTTCTTAGGAGTCCCTGGCTTGGAGGGCCATCGTGAAACTCATAACTTCACCATTCTTATAAATTGCCAGATGATAGCACTTTGTGACATTGTGTTGTGTAATGAAGAATTCAGGTTTATGCACAAGTTATATTATGCTTCAGAAAAACATCACAGGTAAAGGGTTTTTGGGTTTCTTTCTCTCTCTTTTTTTTTTTTTTTTTGGTCATTGATATTGTTTTGTAATATTGTTATCTTATGTATAGCATTGGTTTTCAAAGTATGCCCTGGCATCAGTAGCATCAACATCATTTGGGAACTAGTTCCAAATAAAAATTCTCAGGCCCTGTGCTCTGTTTTAGGCAGTTTTGATGTTTGACAGCTGCTGGTGCAGAGAACCCTGGAAAGGCTCCTATATCTGACTTAATTTATTATAAGCCATATCATACAAGGTATGAAGAAGTAATCAGTCATGCCCCCAGCTACTGTTGCCTGGGAGATGGTTAATGGTGCAACACGGGAAGTGCCATGCTGCTGAGCAAATGTCAAACTCTGAGAAGGAAGAGACTTTCTGCCAAAAGTCTTCTAGAATACTTCATTTCACAGCCCCAGCAGCCCAAGGGAGAGGATTAAGACATCAGAACCACAGAAGGTGCTAATGCAGGGCCCTCGGGCTGAGCTGCAGCCTTGAGGCACCTTTCGCTGGTTAAGAGGGAAAATCCCAGGGCTCAAAATCTGTTCTCCAAGCAGAACTATCAGAAGATTGACTTTAGCAATCTGGACATGAAGCAAGAAACTAGTATCCCTGTGTAGACCAGATCATAGGGAAACCCAAGGAAGTCTTGGCAGAGAGATTGTTTCCTTAGCTGCACTGGGAAAGGAGGAGCATGCTTGTGTTAGCACGGAGGACCTAGAAGCTGACATACGGTGCCTTCTCACTGTGTGTGCCTGCAGAGAGAGAGAGAGAGCAAGCTCTCTGGTGTCTCTCCCTCTTCTTCTAAGGGTACCAGTCCTATTGGATTAGGGCTCACCCTTATGACCTCATTTAACCTTAATCACCTCCAAACATGGTCACACTGAGGATAGGGCTCCAACATATGGATTCTTTTTGGGTGGGGGTGGGGGGCATAATTCAGTTCACAAAAGTCCTTATCATCTCATCCCTGGATTGTTATAGCTCCTTACTCATCCTCATTCCCAATTCCTTTCACCATTCCTTCTTGAATATGCAACCAGATTCATCTCAGTAAATTAGTTCTCTTACTGGAAAAAAAAAAAAAAAACCCTCAGTGATTCCCAATGACTAGAATTCCGTCAAATTCCTCAGTCTGGCATTTGGTTCACTGGTAGGTCCAAGCCTACCTTGACAGCCTAAATAAAGCTCTGCTCTTCCCGCACACTGCACCCTTCTGAATAACCTACTTCACTGTTGCTCATGCACTCACTGTGTGTGCCCACCTCTAGGCCTTCACTCACATTATTCCCTCTGCAATGGCCTCTTTTCCACTTATTACTCAGCATAGTTTTGGAAGTCCTCATTACAGCAATCAGAAAAGAAAAAGAAAAGGAATCCAGACTGGAAAAGAAGAAGCAAAACTCTTACTGTTTGCAGACAACTTGATAATATACACAGAAAACCCTAAAGATACTATCAGAAAATTACTAGAGCTAATAGTGAATTTAGTAAAGTCACAGGATACAAAATCAATACATAGAAATCACTTGCATTCCTATATGCTAACAATGAAAAATCAGAGAAATTAAGGAAACAATCTCATTCACCACTGCAACAAAAAGAATAAAATGTCTAGAAATAAACCTGCCTAAGGAGATGGAGAGATATTCCATGTTCCTGGATTGGAAGAATCAATATTGTGAAAGTGATTATACTACCAAATGCAACCTACAGATTCAATGTGATCCCTATCAAAATTTTCAAATGCCCAATGGCATTTTTCACAGAACTAGAACAAAAAATTTCACAATTAACATGGAAACACAAAAGACCCCAAATAGCCAAAGCAATCTTGAGAAAGAAGAATGGAGCTGGAGGAATCAACCTTCCTAACTTCAGACTATACTACAAAGCTGCAGTCATCAAGACAGTATGGTATTGGCACAGAAACAGAAATACAGACCAATATAGATATAGATCAGTATAGA